>NC_057798.1:491381494-491658133 GCF_018294505.1 Triticum aestivum
CAATCGATCGGCTTTAGTTAGCAGCAGTAGCGAAGGAATTGCTCCATCAGGTTCAGTTAACAGCCATCAATCGATCTCTCGGGTTCAGTAACGCGTAGCCTGCAGTGCAATCGCTCAGGTTCAGTTAGAGCCAATGCCTCGCACGTGTACGAGAGAAGCGCGCATCGCTCGGCCCCCGACCTCCCACCGTACCCGGCAACTCCCCGAAATTTTCCTCCCCCTCGCTTCTACCACGGTTTTTTCCGTCATGGACGGCCCAAAGAATGTCATGCAGCTGCGTCTTCGGCCCGCCCAGGACGAAAATCCCATCTTCTGTCATGATTTTTTGTCATAGAAGTAGGATCCCACCACATCTATGATGATACCAGGTTTTGTCACAATTATCGTCATAGAAGTGTCATATGTATGATAGAAAAAAAATTCGTTTAGCCCAAAATGTCATGGATGTGTCTTTTTTTTGTAGTGGAGGCTCGATGGCGGTGGTATCCAATGATGGAAGGGTGATCTCTCACTGGGTGTAGATATCCACGAGACGCCACGGACTACCGGATTGGTGGATGAGGACGATCCAGTTGGCCTTCATGCCTGCCCAGTAGTGGCCACGCATGAAGGACAGGTGGACGGGTAGTGGTAGCATGTCGAGGGGCACCACGACAACCTCTGCAGGATCGTCAAGTCGGTGTTTGGGCCACCTACGAGGATCGGGCATCAGCAAGCAGGGTGTCTTGAAAAGAGCCGGCCGGTTGCAGACGAGTAGATGGTACAAAGACACTGAGCATGCAGCCAGACGGACGGTGCTGAGTAGGTCCATACGATTATAGATCTGCTCCAAGAGAACATCAGGGAGGGAATTCCAATCGCGGCTCTACATGTTAGTCGGTTCTGCCATTGGGGTTTTCGGTGCCTGCGAGCCAGCGGGGAAGTGGATTTGAGCGGGCGAGCGAAGAAGCTTCTCCCCGTGTGGCCGAGCAGTGAGCGGGGGGATATGGTACATGCGCGCTACCAAGGAAGATGGCGTGGAAGGGCGAGCAGTGAGCGGGGGTAAATGGTGTGCGACCGACGATGGGGAAGAGAGGAGGAAGAAGAGTGGAAGACGGGGAAGAAAGTGCATTAAATCTCAGTTCTACTAGTACTACTACAAGGATATACCGTCCTTCGGAGTGTAAATAGTTACACTGATGACATGTGGGTCTACCACAAGAGGGCCCATCAGTGCCGGATGTAGAGGGTGGACAGGGTGGGCCATGGCCCACCCTGAGATGGGATAATGGGATTTATACCATAGGGAAAAAGCTAAAAAAATAAAAGAAAAAATATATAATTATATGTACAATTGCACTATTGGCCCACCCTGACCCAGTGGGCTAGGTCCGCCACTGGGGCCCATATGTCAGTTAATGGAGGACAGAGGTGCGTAGGCGTATCTGCGGAAGCGTGCTCTACTGGAGAACATGATGGCAGTACTGGGTAAGGCTGATTTAGTAACACCAACATGCTGGTTCAGCTTATTAATTACGTGTCCCATCTCCTGCAGCGTGTATTTTCACTTCACTGCGAAGATTAGTTGAATATAGTTCTATCTGACCGAGATGGGGAATAATGGATTGCGAAGACTTCCTTTCTATAGTATCCCTATTCCTCTACACTCACTTCACTCATTTTACTCCATATTTGTGAACAGAGGGAGGCTTTTACTCTGTATTTGGGAACAGAGGGAGTATCACCATATGGAGGGAACAGAGGAAGCTTGAAATATGAACATGTCAATGGGAGGGAGTAAGCCCCATGCATGCATGCATGCATGCAACATGCAACACTCACATGTACACATTGACGCACGCAACACTCACGCACCCATGCGGCACACAGCACACGAGGCAACACACACGCTCACGCTCAAGTGCTCAACCTACTCCCTACGTTCGTGAAAGACTATACATTTAGAGATTTACACATTGACCAGGGCATAATTAACGCCCAAAAGTAGCAGACTTATGTGTGCATGCGACCATTGAGATAAGAAGGTTAAATGAAGGCCGTTGCATGCTGTAATTAAGGATAGACATGTAGCATATACGTAGAGCACAAGTTGGTGCATTAGTCAATCAATATCAATTTAGATTAAAGGCTAAATGCATTGGAAGTGTAGATGTACATCATGTTCTACACTCTTTGTTTTTTAGCCGATGTACACTCTTTGTTGGAAGACCGAGGGAGGTACACGTGCATGCACTCACATACACAGCCAGGGTGGTTCGCGCGCAAGGGTTGGACTCGTGTCGCGCCTGCGTAAAGTTTTGTTTAACTGATTTCTTTGCTCTGCCAACTGACAGGTGGGACCTAGAAACCATGTGACAATTTAACCAGTCAACGAAGTGCCACGTCGACTATGTGGCCGGTCAGTAGGGTGCAATACGATGCTCTACGATGGGCTAGTGATCGTATAATCACCGCAAAACTATATATAGTGACCGTAAAGAGCATATTGTTACATACGTTGACCGCTAGTATATTTTTCTCGTTTCAAATTAGGCCATATTAATAGGAAAGGACGCAGTATGGACTACTAGTACTAGTACTGCTTTGATGTGTCCCGTCAACTTGCCGAATGAGGAGAAGCTTGCTTACTACGCCTCTCCCTCGCCCACGCGCGTGGTGGTTCACAGGACAAGGAGAAGGTTTTGAGTCTTTTGACTATAGCACCCTCTCCCTCTCCCTCTCCCTCGCCCTCGCGGTGGACGTGCAGCAGTTCAATTGGTGTCAGATTGCCAGAAGCATATTGTACTGCAGTATCATCATTGTTGGACCTTCCGAAGAGGCGAAGAGCCAAGTGCAAGGTTCACACGAGTATGAACTGTTGAACCTCCCGAAGAGGCAAAGATCCAAGCGCAAGGTGTAATAGGAGTTGTCATCCTAGTAGGAGTGTACTACAACTATAGCGAACGATGCTACTGTATGATGCCGCCACGTCACGTATATCCAAAGTTGTGCCACCTTTTTTTCTCAAAGAGCATGTTGGAGCCCGTGCAACGACCACACAACTTGCACGTACACATAACACATTTACTAGTAATAAATTCTAAAGGACTAATGCCAGTATGCCACACAAGTTCATCTCCAATTCATGTGATAAATTTGTGCACGACTAGTCTACATATATTCACAGCGCTACCGTTCACAATTACCGTACTCCACTTACACGTTATAGATGGGCTACATGTCCTCCTCCAGGTTCCAGTCCCAGGTGTTCTTCATGGATGGCACGATCCATAGCGGTGGGCAATGGGAATCATTGTCGCAGCTTTCTAGTCCGGTTCCACACGATGGAGACTCATCCAAGCTAAAGCGGCATAAATCAGGGATAGCGTGTCCCAGCATGTCGTTCATCCGGTGGTGCGCACTGAAGACACAACCATGCTTCATGAACGACATGCCTTCTATGTCGTGCACAGAAGGTGGCATCCGCTTCACAATGGGGTAGCTGTCCCCGATGAAAAGCAAGTACTCTCCAAGAGTGTTCCTCGGCACCCACGTAGCATCAGGGGGGTCGAACTCGGTGCTATTCATCTAGTACATGCGGCATCTCATATCTGGACACATGGTGACGTACATAGTCAAGGTCCATGCATAATAATGTTGTGCTCAAATATGGCGGTCAGTAATACTGTGCAGCAAATAGTACTACTCCGGTATAGAGGAAGTAAAATAACCGGCTTATTATATATAGCCACGCTTGGCTACATGGATGAGATAGTAAGACATGGAAAAACAAAAATGGTGGCAGCTAGTGGGTTCAAGTCTTCAAGGGCCTAGCTAGCTATACGCGTCCTCCAAGGTAAAAAGTACTACTAGTACTACTAAGTATACTACTAGTACAATAATGAAAGAGAAGGCGAGAGGGTTAAAAATGGAATACCTAGGTAGATGGTGACGGTCCGATCGTGGTAGATTGTGTGACCATGTTGCACATCAGTGGTACCATGGGTAACGACTGCTAAGATAGTTGATCCCAATATGCCAAAGTCAGCTACAAGGTTCCAGGTTAGACCGAATCGCGGATGGAAATGCACATCCAGGATCGGCGATCTTATTTTGATCGGGGGATGACTGGTCCCTGCAAAATAATGGAGTACCATTAGGGATGCAAATGATGGTTTGTGCATTACGTTTGTAATCTCCCGTACCGTAGGATGGCAACCAAACGAAACAAGTCCCCTGGCTTGTCACCATGAAGATGCAGCCTAGATGGCGCACGGCGTCTTCGAATGCGTAGGGGTACAAATCTGCCGCCACCAACATGCGCCAGCCTCTGCCGTTACTGCCTCTTGCATTGATGGCAATCCTTATGTCGAACACCGCGATGAGATAGTAATCGTCGTAGCTGCGTCGCTTTGTCGGCGGGTCCGCAATTGCTATCTTCTTCAATCTCATGTAGGCATCATCATACATATTCAAGCCCATCCAGTCCGGAAGGTCGATCCCAATGGTGGAGAAGGGGTCTACCGGAACGGCTGCACTGTTGTGGATGTTGTGCAAAATGATGGTGGTGTCCGACAGGAGGTATGCAAGCCAATCTTCATTGGCACCGACCCAGACCTATATATAAGACGGTGGGCAGCGGAGAAATTACGGAATGGAAATGGAATAACTAAGTACTACATGATCAAACTCCATTACTGACATGCTCATCGGACAAAATCCGACTACCTCTCAATGTCGGCAACTCTAGCGGAGTCAACTTGCAACCATGGCCAGGGAGCGGTGGACTGTTCGAGGGATTGTCCCATAGAAGAACCTTCTCCTCGAGGACGCATGGAAGACCAACAAGCATGGTCTTTTCCCAAGCCTGTTTAAGCACCGTCTGGAAAAAGTTGGTGCAGGAAGCACCGAGTCTTGCGGTGGTGAGGACGTCGGAGCGGCGTGCAATTTCTCCCAGAGGATCGTCATCCAAGGTCTCCCAGCCCCGACGAGGAGGAGAACCACCTGGTGAATCCATGGGAGCAACGACGAATTGCCTTCTCTTCGGGGGGAGGGGCACTCGCGAGGAGGAGATAAGAGCATAGTAACCGCAGGGCCTCGTCCCTTCCAACTGTAGATCGTTCCTTAGTGAAGGGGTGAGGCTACTATTTACTACTAGTACTAGCATTATGGAACGTTATGGGATTGCATTATACTATAAATAATAGCACTAGTAAGAATTTTTTGGCACTAGGTAGTACTTTTTGGTGTGGATTAAGAAATTTTGGGTATGTTTTTGCTATTTTTTGTACACGCCAACTAGTGTCAAAAAATGTCTTACATTATGTGACGGAGGAGTACGTACTCGTACTATAGCAGTACTAGTACTACTTTTTCTCAACTAGTAGTGCGATGTACTGTACTTCTAGTCTAGTCTAGTATAGTGCACCAGTTTTGAACTCTTGAATCTTAGGGCCAAGGAGCTACAGTTGGAAGTGGAGGGTACTACTGTTCTCTACAACCATCGTTGTACTATCAATGCATAGTGGCCTAGTGGGTACTCTCGGTGCTCTATTCAGCCACTCCTCTCACATAGCTGGCCTACTTAGCCGCTCCTCTCACGCACACACTAGCAGCCTGTCTATCAGCGGGTTACAGCGGGGGCAAAACATTTGAGTTATTTGATACAGTGAGACTAGACTTTTCGCTTCCATTTTTGGAGGTGTAATGGATCTCGTCGAACTTTGTTAGTAGTTCCTTCTTTATGAATGAGATGAAGCAAAGCTTTTGCCTCCGTTTCAAAAAAAACACATCAAGAGGAATTTCTTTTATAGTAGAGCCGATAATGGAGTGAAGTCCAAGCATGCAACGCCACAAGCTACAGAGTAGTAGTAGAGCACTTTACATACAGAGCCATATTGCATAGTTCCTAATGCCCCGCCAGGCTTTTCCGGCTCCTCGGGCTTAATTGGGAGGCACTAGTTTAAATATGCTACTAGCTGATGAGGAAGCTACAAGCGAGGTGCGGCTAGGGCGAGCACGCGAGCCACGGGATGCTGGGAAGGAAAACCCGTTCACGTGGCTAGGCTGTCCAGTGCACCCAGATTGTGGTGCCCCACGTCCGTTTGACTTCAAAACTCAAACTACCCGTGTAAAATATTGGCTCGCAGCGAAGTTACTATTTAAAAAAAAGGCCACCGTGCGTTCGGCCGGGATCGAACCCACAAAATGAGGTATACACTCCCGCGACCACTAGTAGTACTCGTTGGAGTACAACGCAGCCTTGAATCGCCTTCTGTCGCTAGTAGTACGTACATTGTTCCTTACAAGAAACCCTAATAATGCAAGAAACCACTAAAATGCCAAGAAACTACTAATACTTGCATACATGGCAGACTTAAGATAAGACTACCTTATCAACCATTGTACATGCTCTTACCAACCAGCCCTACCAAGAAACGACTACTCTACAAAGTGTCGTTATAGGCATGTTTCAGCCCATGGCCCTGTTTGGATACATTTGTTGTCAATCTAACCCTGCCATCCAAACACCACTTTGGTTAGAGTTAGTTCAGGGTTAGAATCTAACTCTAACCTCTGACAGGGCTCATGCCGCCCATTAAGTCAACGCCTTCTATTCGACCGGGCGTTATGACTTGTGGGACCTACATGTCAGTCTGCACAAAAATGCCCGAGTGACCTCCTACCACCGGCCCGTCCACCTAGTCATCCTCGGCCATGGGACGCAGCTACCGCCGCCAGCAGAAGGCAAGGTCAAAACCGCCGGCAGTGCGGAGCCCATGTTGCGGCAGCCCGGATGCCAGCTCTGTCCGGCGCTCGCGGCCGCTAGCTAGCCAAGATAGCTCTGTCTAGCTGCTTCTCTGCAAGGTTTGCTATCTAGATTGGCACGGCAGTGCATCGGCTTGCTCGCGCGCGCCATGCTAAGGCCAGCCATCTGGCTCGAGCTACGGTCAGCGCGGCGGCTTGCTCGCTCGTGAGTCACGCTCGGGCCAGCCTGCCAACCCGTGCGGAGGCCAGCGCGGCGTCCGACTCGTCCGACGGAGCGGCGGCCAACTCGCTCATCACTGGGGCCACCGACGAACACGCATCAGTACTGTTTGAAGTAATGTTCAGGAAAAATAATGATTTGAGGGGGAATAACAGGATAGAAGGTCAGATGTGGGTCCCTCGTGTCAAGGATCAAACAAAATGTGTTGGTTTAAGCTGCCTCGTCAGCACGGACATGTGGGCCAACCTTGTCATAAATGGGTTTAAACGAACATAATCGGTAGGAGTACTAGGTAGTAGTTTTTGGCGTGGATTAAGAAATTTTGGGTATGTTTTTGCTATTTTTTGTACAATAGATTCTTCCTAGGGCTGGTTGAAAGTGGTAGTTTTTTGTTAAATACTCTACATATTATAAGTATGAGTGAAAGTTAAGCTTTAGAAGCCAATAAGCAAGGCTAGTTACATAGTGCATATGTGTACATGATTGAAAGTAAATATCAACCATGAGTGACTAATATCTTGATGGAAAACTCGAAACTATGGAATACTACAAAAAAATGCATGGTTGGAAATACTAGCAATGTTCATGTGCGTTGCAACGAATCATAATTAGAATAATACTTATTCGAAAACTTGATGCAAAACACTCTAATTTTGATATACAAATGTCACTAGAGATATATTATGTTTCAATTAGAATATATTCCTTGGGCTGTTTTGGTGAAGTCAGGGAGAGATGTGGTTGGTTTTAAGATACTAATTATGAGTTTTTCTGCAAATTGGTAGACAGGTGGGATGTTGGTGAGAAAAGGCAACAACTTACCTCACAGTCGTTAGAAGTAGATCTAAAGGTCAGAAACGACGGATGGTAAGTACTAGCAAGATCTGTGCATTGCACGGAACATCAAGATGCATTTTTTTTATAAAAAACTTGTTGTGATTGACCCTTGCGGGAGTAATCCCATGTGTAAAACTAATGATATCTCGAGAAATATGAGATAAGGTGAAGAGGAGTGGGGTGTGGTGGTGATTGGTGGTCGGACTGAGCGGAGGCATGGGGATTGACGACGCCGGCAGCGGCCACCAGGCCAGTTTGTTCCAGAGGCTTCCTTTCTTAATTGCTCAACAATGAGGTTTGTTGGACATAAGGATGAATGAGGAAAGGCCTTGTCTGCAAATGTGGAGATGGGTGCGGGTATCTTTTAGTTTAACTTCTATCCGTCAGATATAGATCGAACGGTCTATATTGCAAGATGGCACACATACCATCATCACCAACTCAGTTTTTTTATAAGAGAAGAACTATAAGTATGGAGATACAAACGTATTGCCGATACTTGCTCCCGTAAACTAGCATCTACATTCTATTCAACGCCTCGGCATGTGGGGCCTTAGCACAATGACTTCTCGACTATGTAAAACAAAGATTTTCCCATTGCCAATAAGGAGGGGGTGACGGCGGCACGCTTTTTGGCTTGCTCTAGTCCTAGTAGTCATACTAGGTGGTCTAAGCACGTGTAGATTTATTCTTTTTCACGTCTCGTGTTCGCTGTACTGCCACGACTGTTGATGAATAGATGGTAAGTTATTCACGGGGAAACCCTTGTTGGGCATGTTTGCAAGAGAGAGAGAGAGAGAGACAGTGCGCATGTGTGATATGTTAGAGACTGAGGCAATGATAACAGATTCTTTGTGTCTATGTGTGTGGAGGATAGAGAGAGACATGTACATGCAGCTTTGTGTTGTGTAACGTGGAGACACATATACATAATTAGAGAGTGATGCTGAGATACACATGCGGACATGGGGAGAGATGAGGATCCAGATAAATGGGTGTTTGTGCGTGTGTGTGTGTGTGTGTGTGTGTTTGTGCACACGTTTGTGTGTGAGAGGGAGTGTGTGTATGTGGAGTAGAGAGACCACTAATGATGTAAACCTAGTATAAGGGAAGGGGAATGGTGTGACATGTGTAGTAGCGGGATAGCATGGGTGCAGGCAGGGGGAGCAGACTATTTGGAAGAGACATCGAGTGTGTGTGTGGGAGAGGGGTGTGAAAGCGAGAGAGAGAGAGAGAGAGAGAGAGAGAGAGAGAGAGAGCTAGCGACGGAGAGAGAGAGATAGAGAGGGGGTGAGAGGGGTCGTTTGTGTCCATAAATGGCATATAGATAGGGAGACAATGTTGATGTTGTTCGAAATCGACCTATGTACGAAGACGCAAGGGAAGCGGGTCATCGTGTGTGTGATAGGGACTTCATGAGAGATCTAGAATAGATGGTGTAGAGAACAATGTGCGAAATCGAGAACGATGATACATTAGGGAGCTATGGAAAGAGTCATGACATATATGTATACATGGAAGGAGCTGGGGCGGGTCCGCATGTGGGAGAGATAGAAAGAGGAGAGTGGTGCACAAGGAGACAAAAGTGTGCTTGTTTGTAGTGGGGGTGGTGTGTGAGGTGAGTGCGCGAGAACCACATAACTAGGGAGATAGACGTTTGGGGGCGACGTTTTGTGTGTATGGGAAATATACACCCTACATAGTGCGTGTGCTTGGGAACGAGAGATAGCGGGAGACCTAGAGAGTGAGGGGAGAGATGTGTGCATGCCTGAGAGACAAGTGATAGAGACCTATATTGGGGTCCGACTTTAGAAGAGAGAGGGGTGTTAATGTGCTCGTGTGTTGGTGTTTGGGGGAGAGAACGACTTCTCTATGTGTGTATGTGTGTGGGGGTGGCTTCAGATAAAGAGTGAGGTGTCTATATTTGAGGGAATTTAGTGTAATTGAGATATTGTGCACTCATGGTTGATCAATTTGTTTCACAGTTTGGACTATGAGATACCGATACTTTTGAACATGCGTTATATACCGTGATGTACCAGAATTACAAACCTAAGATTGGAATTTTGGAATTCGACTCCATCATTAGCTTTTGTAATTCATCTAAACGGAGGTACATTTTTTAAGCCGGGATTTCGTGATTTCAAATTCATATATCAAACCTAGAGATATACACATACATGCATGTTCAAACTTTATAATCATACACTTTAATCTTACACATACACATTTTTGCTTTTGTCATCATATTTACGATAAACACATTTGGAATTTCATTTGAATTGGACCGTATGATGGTATTTGCTTGTAGTAGCTCAATGATCCATATTTGAATTGAATGGACAATCTAAGTTTCGAGTTGGAGACATTGATTTTCAAAACTTGCACTTTTTTGCATGCAAAACAAACAAATTGTCGGCCATGATATCATAGTCGGCCGTACAAGAGCAGAACACTTATAATTTTAGGCTCCAAAAGCTTTCAAACTTCCCGCTCACATCGAAATATCACGCGCAGGAAAGTTTAGTCCTGTGATATTCCTGTTTTACCCCTGCCACATGAATGGAAAAGGGCTGCTTTGGTAACTCCATTGTTTTCCCCTCTTTGCCCCCAACATTCTTCCCCAGAGCCCCTCCCCTTCCCCTCCCCGACCCCCCTAACCATGGCAAGCCACCGAATCTAGTCCTCCCCCGCAGCGGTGGACCTCACACCCCGTCGGATCTACCTTCCACACCTTGGAACCCCCAACTGCCAACACACCACTTCACCGGAGCCGCTTCAGTGACTGGCTTGTCCACCGCTCTAGATCTCCTTGACCGCCATCAGGGTCCACCACACCGGATCTGCTTAACTGGCGCCCTCGTCTACCATTGTGTAGGCCCTTCACTGACTCCCTCGTCCGCCCCTTCGCTGGCCCTTCATACAAGCCCTTGTCCGGCTCAACAGATCCGCCTCACCGAAAGCACTGTACAACGCGCCCGCCGAAGCCTTCATCCACTGCACCGGACCCGCTCCATGGACGCCATATTCAACTCCACCAGCCCTGCTTTACCGACGCCGCAACCTCATCAGGTTATTTCGATTTGTACTCCTCGGTTTTTCTGTTTATCATGCAACTGTTCAGTTACCACGGATGAGCTTTCTTGTATGTCGACCGGCGCCGCAACCATAGCACTGGAGCCGCTTTAGTGATGGCGACAGCCGGCCCAAACTCAACTACAACACGACCACCATCGACGATCCTTAGCTATCAAGTCTGACAACGATACCCATATGCGACCGAGAATCAGGTACTATTATCCAACGGCCGGCGCCTGCGTTCACTTTCCTAGCATAAGCACCGCACCTTTGAATTTCTTCAGGGCATAATTCAGTTTTTCATGAGATGCGTTATTCTGCTTGCACCTCTAGGGCCATACTTCTGGCAGTGAACATGTTACTTGTGCTAACATACCAGTGCACATATGGTTAATATGCATTAGTTTTGTCCTAAGTATTGTATTACTGTTCTTCCTAGATATCACTGCCTACTATTTTACTTCTTGAATGCTATATTTATGATAATGGTGTTGTTCTGATGCCACCCGTTGGTTCCATCAAACTGCTTAATGTTTTCTATGCTTAATTACAGATCAGCAAACTAGCATGTGGTTCCGCTGCTTTTTGTTTGTTTTACCCTACATTTTCTCATGCTAGCTATTACATCACCGCTCCAAGCCTCTGTTCATTACTTGTTTGTGTGTTCTTGATCTTCCCAAGTTGCATGACTAATTTGATGCTTCTATTAATTATGGAGCTGCCAACCCCATCAAGCAAAATATTTGTTCTTTTGGGGCTGGCACCTCGAACAAGCATAAAAATAGAGGGAAGCAGATATATTGTCGTGTATGCACACACCCTTCTTTAATTAGTTTAGATGAACCATCAATGATCAATTCAGACCAGTGCATGTGATTAAAATTAATTTTACCTAAATAGAGGGTGCAGAATAAACTACAACAACTAGATTTGCAACCACGGGATGCTGATGATATCTTCAAAGAACATTGCAACAGCAGCGAGGCTTCACAGCAACATATGGTAAGACAGTGTGTTTTAGTACATGTGAAATGTAATGCGAGTGGGCTGCTTTCTTGGCTTGTGCCCTCAACCTGTAATCCTACTGAATTACAAATAGTTCAGTTGTCTGCTTTGCTGTATTGCTTGATTCGAATGCTTGTTTGTTGTTACACTATACCTGAGTTGGCCAATATGTCAGCAGTGCCTACTGTAGTATCGTAAAGAAATGCATGCCTATTTCATTTGAGTCCTTAACTTTTCCTCTCAACTTCATCACAAGACTGTCTTCGTAGTTTATATGAGGCCACACTGTTAAGTGCTTTCTCAGATTATTCAACTGCTTAGATGCCTTGGCAACTTAAATATAGCGGTGGTACACTCCCTTTCAACTAGGGATGTCAACTGGGTCCCGTTTAATCCTGATTAAAGTCCACTAGTGGTATGATAGTTCAAAAGAGTTTTTGTTTTTTGAGGAAAATGAACTAGGGAGCTAGCAAAAACTAACTAGATGGGACTGGCGGATGTCGTTTATTTGCCTCTTACATCCCTTGTTTCATCTTACCATTTTAATTTCTTTTTGGCTGATGCTGCTTCGAACCATTTAAATATAGCTTGCCATGCTCGGCAATAATTCGTCTATTGTTTACCATGTAAGCTTACTGCATGGATCATACGATAACTATCTCTTACTTATGTCCAGTGGAAACCTTTCAGGATGCCGTTCACACTAGGACACAATGTACAACCCCAGAATCTATTTGTGGAAGCAGTGCGCCATCCATGTTACCAGATGGTAGAAGTTCAGAGGCAACACCGCCAGAGAGTAGTCTGAGCACAGATATTATAGTGCCTGAGGCTCTACTCGAGGCAGAAAGAGATGGTGTGGCTGCCATGAATGAGGTAATCTTTATCTTGAGGCTGGATATTACGGAATTGGCGGCACGCATTATGCAAGCAACCCAAGAATTGGAGGAAGTAAGAATGTTGCGTTTGAAGACGGAGGAGGTCCAGTTGTTTCTGCTATCTGAAGCCCAGGGTAATCCCAGTTCTTCTTTAGATACCAGTTGAAATTGTCATTAGATTATTGTACTTCCATGTTGTGTCATGTCTTTGAATGGATTATGTTGCAAGACCCCCTATGTTGTCCATGTGTTGTAATGATCCGAATTTTTTAGGCAAGGTAATCCTCAGTACTTGTATGATTGACATAAGGTGAACTGTTTTTTGTGTGAGCATATTCTATTGGATGAAATAACTCTTTGACTCAGAGTGTATCCAACCTACTGAATTCGAAGATGACGACATTTCTAAATCATAATCATATATAAAGGTGGAATAAATCTCTGTTGTGGTTTCGAAGAAATAAATAACAAAACGTAGAATTATCTTTGGATATTCGTAATCGAATACAAATTGGATTTGAATTTAGTTTGCCAGGGCCCAGGGCAAACGTGAATGCTAATTCTCCCAAGTTTTGAACGAAGCAGCTAAACACTCACTATAATTTGTGGGCTGCCCGAAGCAAGTGTTTGCCAGATGGAAATTACTATCTACCCCTGACACTTGACATCCTTATCGACCGGATTTACACTGCTGTCGATAGGGGTAGACTAGTAACTTCAATCAGACGTGACACGATGGCCTCTGAGCCCATTCAGACACGGTGGGCACCAAACGTGGGCAGCAAAACACATTTGATTCAAGCTCGTCCAAAAGACATGTGTCTCTTCCTCCATTTCCCCATTCATACACGATGGGCGGTAAAAGAAACTCGCGTCATCCAAAATCGATGTAGGCTAATATTTTAAATAGGGGCAGATGTGTAACTTCCTCAGACATGAGAGAACCGCCCTACCCGTCAGCCCCGTTCATACACCGTGGGCGCCAACCGTGGGCGGCAAAACACCCTCTCCTTGCCCGAAATAGTTACCGACAAATATTTGGGAGATGCGAGATTACCGTCCTATCCCCAACCGACGTGATGTCCGAAATTTTAAACGGGGGATAAGTTCGTAACTTTCCCACATTTCAGAGAAGCGCATCCCAAAGTTTGAGATCCCCCCTCCCCTGCATTTCCCCATTCGTACACCGTCGGCGGCAGGACAACCTCCGCACTGCGGCCAGCCTCCTCCGTCCGCCACCCCATCCTCCACCTTGCCGGAGCCGCTACCCCTACCCTGTCGTCCATTGCAAGAGATGGACGTCTCTCATCCACGGCGCTGGACCAGGATCCTTTCATCGCCTCCTCTCGCTTCATCGGCGCCATCGTCCACCTTGTCGTTACCGCTCCTACGACCGCCTCGTCCATGGCAATAGGATAGATCCCCCGACCCGACCGTCTGCCATCTAAAGTCTTCTTCCCCGCTGCCGATAGCCATCACACCCGCAGCACCCTCAACATATCAGCATAGGACTACACGGCGTCGCAAGAGAGGTGGTACTCTTCCATATGTGCTTAAGTTATTGATCTCCCCCGGAAAATAGATCGTAATTTGTTTACTATACTTTTCTCGTCTGTACCAAATCGTAGTGGCTAGTTGAAAGCAAACATTGGTTGCGAAGTAGCTTTGTCCGGTTTGCACATTCAGATCCACCATGGCACGAGCACTATACTCGTAAAGCTTATGGTTTCCCCCCTTTATATTCACTACCATCATCGTAGGTGCTTCGTGTCGTGCTAGTTCCTCAAGACCTCAACCCAAAGCTTACGTGTTGAAATACGAATATGATATGAAGCTCATATCACTAAAACAGAGAACGTTTAATTGGTCACCTAATGTTCCTATATTTGTTTCGAAAAGCATGTGCGCCACCCACTGGTCCAGCTAGTTCCACTTTCCTGATTTTTCTCTTGATGCTTAGGGTTTTCCCCTTTTATCTACTCTACTATGATCTGCGTAGGTGCTTTCTGTCTTACTAGCATTACTCCACCCTTCAAGCTAAACAACACAACACTCAGAATTCGAAAGCTTAGTTGTTCAAATATGATTGTGATATGATACTGATATTAGTTAACTGACACATTTAATTGGTTAGCTAAAGGTCCCACTTGAGTTTCCAAATGCATGTCACGACATATAGAGAGACAGCATAATTGCATTTCTTTGTCACTTGTTGACCGTACTTTCTTGTCCATACCAAATCTTAGTTGTTATTGCAAAGCAAACATCGGTTGCTAACTACCCTTTGCGCGGTTTGCAGCTTCAGATCTGCCATCCCACTGCCACGGTCAACACTGTACTCATCATGCTTATGGTTTCCCCATTTTACGATGACCACAATCAGCCTACGTGGTTCGTGTCGTAATAGCACTGCTCCACCCATCGAGCTAAACAAGCTTAGTTGTACAAATTCATATCTGATATTATTGCTGATATTAGTAAACTGAGAGATGTTTAATTGGTTAGCTAAATGTTCCTACTTTAGTTTTGAAATGAATGTGAGCCACATATGAAGAGACCGGAAAGAATAGTATTTCTCTGTGCGCTCTGGTTCATCATGGGTGGCCAACCGACATTGTATTGAAAGACTTGTAATATCTTCAATCTGCTTGCTCTTCTGCTCTTCTTTAAGATGATACTCTTCTCTTGCGGTCGACTGGTCAGGTCGAGTTGTTCTCCCTTAGTATATTTTGAATCTGTCAGGTCAGGTCGACTTGTTCTTCTTTACTATATTGAAGCTGTCATCTGCGAAGTGTCATCACTTCTGGAGCTCTCATATTTTGAGTAGTAGGCCACATTATATTAATGCACACAACAAATTACAGCATGCATGGCATCTCTTAAAAGAATTGCAGAGATAGCACAAAGGGGTTTACAGGGAGGCAGTATTGGATTAGAATCACTTCTGCATTACAAAGAAAATCTCACTTGTTTTTATGTTTTCATGCATGTCAGATATTGAACATTATCAAAATGAATATGAGAATGGGCGCACGAGAGGAATATTGCGGAACGATCCACTGGCTAACAAACTTGGCATGGTGGAGGATGGCCTATCTTATTCACCCATCAAGGTGCTTGCTCTAACTTTGCAAAGTTGTATTGGTCGCACATATTTTGCATCTGACCTCTTGCATTACTTCTACTTTGTTACACCATCTGCTTAGTTTAAGCATCATATATGAGTATATGCCATACCTATCCATTTTCTGTACCTATTCCATGTGTCGTCACACTATGTTTTTCCAGTCAAATGTTGTTCTTTCGTAATAGATGTCCAAAAGGAAGAGGGTGAGTGCAGATCCTCAAGGAGTACAAACTAGGTATTTGGAAAAGGTAGTGATACCTGTTAAATCAGATAGATCAGCAGCCACAGAAAACACAGGCCCAACTGTACCACACTTTACCCCTACTCCAGTGGCCAAACCCCTATTAGAACTGCTGGGAGCCCAGCGTCAGGTACTGTCTATGATATCAATTCAAAATTTGAACTCCTAAATTTCTGCTTGTGCCTTACCTTCTCTCTTGTATGAAAACTAATTTCAGATGAATCTCCTTGCTCAAAGGATCATACGATCTCAAAACAATATTGGGCTCTGCATTGCTCTTGTCAGTACCTCTCTCCCTTTTGCCTTGTAACGCTGTACTTAATTAATTGCTATTTGATTATGTATCATCAGTCTGCACCTGAGCTTCATTATCCTCTGTTTCTTCCAATATTATTTGATCTATATTTACTCTTTGCAAAATGTAGAATAATGGCAACGCTTATAAAGAATTTTCTTTGGGGAATTTATTGAATTATCCTTCCATCAACATGGAGAAGGGCTTTGTCCAGCCCGTGTTAACATGTAATGTAAGTTCATCCTTCTCAAGCCTTCAAACTTTGTTCTAGTATAGATTTGGATAGGCATCATTTCCTCCACTGCTGTTTGCTTTGCTGTTTACATCTGATTGGATGTTTGCAACAACTACCAGTTTCAAATTGTAGTTCTAAAAACATGTTCCTTATGCAGAACAGATCCATTTATTTGCTTATATAATTGTGAAACATGTTACGTGTCTCCTTGTTTCTCTTTCAGAGTCGTATCTCTTACGCCAGGCAGAACTTTAGGGAAGATAGTGAGCCAAACCATCTTGAGGACAGCGAGATAACCCCAAGGTCCTGTCTTGATGAAGACAGTGAGTGGAAGCTACTCACCAGCAGGTCTGAGACAACCTCTGTGCAGTTGCTGCCTCAATCAGTTCGACTTCTTCAGTCTCAACTTAAAGCAGAAAGGCTTGCTTCAGCTCAGCTCTGACTTGAAGTTAAAGATGCAATGAAGATGTCAGAGGACTGCCGTGTGCACCATCATGCCATAAATCTAGTGTTGATGCATCTATCATTGACACAACTGAGGTCTACTCAGCTTCTTCGGCAGTTTGGGGGGCCCGACCTAGCGAGGCCTAGTGCCTTCTAAAGTGCTCTCAGTTTTGTATATTCTTTTGTTGGCGCGTTTATTTGCACTGGTGGCAAACTTTGATGCCCAGTGGATGTAATATGTGTGATAGCCGTGATAGCCTAGTGTAAGTTGCTTGCGTTTATTTCCTTGTTGTCTTGTTTATTTGTTTGCTTGTAGTCATTGCAGTTCTTTTTCCGCGGTTTGCTAGTGGCTGCATTAACCTATTTTTTTAAACCATGCCACAATAACCATGGGCTAATATTTACTGTAGTGACACTAGGCCTCCTACGGGCCGTAGAAACAGTGGGACTTCTACGGGCCATAGAAATAGTGGGCCTTCTATGGGCCGTAGAAACAATGGGCCTTCTATGGGCCGTATCATCAATGGGCCTTATACGGGCCGTATGATCGATTGGCCAAACATGGGCCAATAACAGGCCGCATTATGGCCATAAATGAGCTAGAGTTGGAATCGTCCGTTCATGGGCCGACCATAACGGGCCATCCTTAATAGGCCGTATTTGATGACGCTATGAAAACGGCCCAACGTATTAACGGACCACAAACGGGCCGACTGTAACCATGGGCTGAATTTGGCCCACAAGAGAAAATGACAGTAACGGGCCGTAAGTAAACGAATGCTGGAAATGAGCCCAAGAATAAATTGGCTCTTAGAAGGCCGAAAGATAACATGGGCTAGAAACGGCCCAATGGAATAACGGGCCGTTAATGGGTATAAAGTGATACACTGTTCATTACGGGCCAATTTCACCACAGGTCGTTAATGGGTGTAAAGTGATACACTGTTCCTTACAGGCCAGTTTCACCGCGGGCCGTTAATGGGCCAAGAGTTACAAAGGGCCTCATATGGGTCGAAAGACGTCATGGGTCATACATGGGCCAGAAGTGAAAATGGGCTGGAATCATATTGGATGGCCCAGAGGACGCTACTGGGCCTAATTCGGATAGGGCGTAACGGGCCTTGGGTTAGCGGGCTGTAAATGGGCTATATGCGAACATGCCATTAACAGGATTTCCATGGGCCGGCCTACCACCTTTTGGCCATGTCAAACGGGCCAGCCTTTTCATACGAATGGGCCTCTGTTGGGCCGTGCCACGTGCCGACGTATCATAGGCTCCTTCTGTCCAATGAGTGAATGACATCTGTCCCATAGATGAGCAGACACATGTTTCCTCCAGCCAATGATGATTTTACACGTGGAAAATCCCCATTGGTTGGGGCTGTTAACGAGTTATCGGATCCAAAACCCGACCCTATAGCTTAACAGCATTCCGTTACGGTGGATGCCACGTGTCGGTCACCCTTGACGAAAGCACTTATGTGACGCGTGATTTATCTTCATGGAAGTGGACACTTCCATGATGATAATTTTGGTAATGTCATGGAACACTTCTATGATAGCACAGGTATGACTATCCTGATTCTGTCATAAAATCGCCATGGATGTACATGCATTACAAAAAACGCGACCTACTGTGACAAACATGTATCATCACGGAAGTGTATTTTTTTGTAGTGGATGCCCATCATATTAGGACTAGTTTTATAACCAAAGCAAATTATCATGCTGTTCTAAAAGACTCTCAAAATAATATAAGTGAAGCATGACAGATCAACAATTTCTATAAAATAAACCACCACCGTGCTCTAAAAAGTTATAAGTGAAGTACTAGAGCAAAATTTTCTAGCTCAAAAGATATAAGTGAAGCACATAGAGTATTCTAATAAATTCCGATTCATGTGTGTCTCTCCAAAAGGTGTTTACAGCGAGGATGATTGTGGTAAACTAAAAAGCAAAGACTCATATCATACAAGACACTCCAAGCAAAACACATATCATGTGGTGAATAAAAATATAGCCTCAAGTAAAGCTACTGATGGACGAAGACGAAAGAGGGGATGCCTTCCGGGGCATCCCCAAGCTTAGGATTTTGGTTGTCCTTGAATTTTACCTTGGGGTGCCTTGGGCATCCCCAATCTTAGGCTCTTGACACTCCTTATTCCATAATCCATCAAATCTTTACCCAAAACTTGAAAACTTCACAACACGAAACTCAACAGAAAATCTCATGAGCTCTGTTAGTACAAGAAAAAAACCACCACTTTAAGGTACTGTAATGAACTCATTCTTTATTTATATTGGTGTTAAACCTACTGTATTCCAACTTCTCTATGGTTCATACCCCCAATACTAGCCATAGATTCATCAAAATAAGCAAACAACACACGAAAAACAGAATCTGTCAAAAACAGAACAGTCTTTAGCAATCTGTAACTTCCGAATACTTCTGGAACCTTAAAATCCTACCAAATTAGGAATTCCTAGGTAATTAGTCTATTAATCCTCTTCAAAAATAATCAACTGAAAATCACATTTCGGTGATTTATTAAAATTATTCTCATGCGCGCAAAAGTTTCTTTTTTCCAGCAAGATCAAGTTAACTATCACCGTAAGTTATCCTAAAGGTTTTACTTAGCACAAACACTAATTAAAACATAAAACCACATCTAAACAGAGGCTAGATGAATTATTTATTGAATAATAGCAAGGAGAAATATTGGGTTATCTCCCAACAAGCGCTTTTCTTTAAAGCCTTTTTAGCTAGGCATTGAGATTTCAATGATGCTCACATGAAAGACAAGAATTGAAGCATAAAGAGAGCATCATAAAACATGAGACAAACACACTTAAGTCTAACATACTTCCTATTCATAGGTTTTTTATAAGTAAACAAATTATCAAGGCAAGCAAAAACTAGCATATGCAAGGAAGAAGACGATATCAATCTCAACATGAAGAGAGGTAATTTAGTAACATGAAAATTTCTACAACCATATTTTCCTCTCTCATAATAATTAAATCTAGGATCATAATCCAATTTAACAAAATAGATATCACATAAAATATTTTCAACACGATCCACATGCATGTGAAGTTGACACTCTTCCAAAATAGTGGGATTAACATTAACTAAAGTCATGACCTCTCCAAGCCCACTTTTACCAAAAATTTCATGAGATTGATCAAAATCCAAATATGTGGGATCTAAAGTTACTCTTCCAAACCCACTTTCAATAATAATGCAAACACTATTATCAATCTCATATTCATCATGGGGGTTAAATAAATTGTCAAGATCAAAAGAAGAATCACCCCAATCATGATCATTGCAACAAGTAGTAGACATAGCAAAACTAACATCCCGAAGCTTGGGTTTTTGCATAATATTAGCACAAGACATCAAGAGAATTTATAGTAAAATCATTGCAATCATGCTTTTTATTCAAGGAGTTATCGTGGATCTCTTCATAAATTTCTTCATCACAATTTTCAGATTCACGAATTTCAAGCAAAGCTTCATAAAGATAATCTAGTGCACAAAACTCACTCGCAACTGGTTCATCATAATTGGATCTCTTAACAAGATTAGCAAGCGGATGAGGATCCATAGATCCTAGGTTCTCTGTTTAGCAATAAATAAACAACTATTCCAACCAAACGAGCAAACGAGCCAAGTAAGACATCAAAGCAAACGAAAAGACGAGCAGAAGAAGGGCGAATAAAACGGCAAGGGTGAAGTGGGGGAGAGGAAAACGAGAGGCAAATGGAAAGTAATGTAATGCGAAGGAGAAGAGTTTGTGATGCGTACTTGGTATGTCTTGACTTGTGCGTAAACCTCCCTGGCAACGGTGCCAGAAATCCTTCTTGCTACCTCTTGAGCATGCGTTGGTTTTTCCCTTGAAGAGGAAAGGGTGATGCAGCAAAGTAGCGTAAGTATTTCGCTCAATTTTGAGAACCAAGGTATCAATCCAGTAGGAGGCTACACTTCAAGTCCCTCGTACCTACACAAACAATCAAGAACCTTGCAACCAACGCGATAAAGGGGTTGTCAATCCCTTCACGGCCACTTGCAAAAAGTGAGATCTGATAGAGATAATAAGATAAATAAATATTTTTGGTGTTTTTATGATATAGATTGGAAAGTAAAGATTCCAAAATAAAGTATATTGGAAACTTATATGATGGAAAATAGACCCGGGGGCCATAGGTTTCACTAGTGGCTTCTCTCAAGATGGCATAAGTATTACGGTGGGTGAACAAATTATTGTGGAGCAATTGATAGAAAAGTGCATAGTTATGAGAATATCTAGGCATGATCATGTATATAGGCATCACGTCCAAGATTAGTAGACCGACTCCTGCATGCATCTACTCCTATTACTCCACACATCGACCGCTATCCAACATGCATCTAGAGTATTAAGTTCATAAGAACAAAGTAACGCATTAGGCAAGATGACATGATGTAGAGCGATAAACTCAAGCAATATGATATAAACCCCATCTTTTTATCCTCGATGGCAACAATACAATACAATACGTGCCTTGCTGCCCCTGCTGTCACTGGGAAAGGACACCGAAAGATTGAACCCAAAGCTAAGCACTTCTCCCATTGCAAGAAAGATCAATCTAGTAGGCCAAACCAAACTGATAATTCGAAGAGACTTGCAAAGATAACAAATCATACATAAAAGAATTCAGAGGAGATTCAAATATATCTTATAGATAAACTTGATCATAAACCCACAATTCATCTGATCTCGACAAACACACCGCAAAAAGAGTTACATCGAATAGATCTCCAAGAAGATCGAGGAGAACATTGTATTGAGACCCAAAGAGAGAGAAGAAGCCATCTAGCTAGTAACTATGGACCCGAAGGTCTGTGGTAAACTACTCACACTTCATCGGAGAGGCTATGGCGTTGATGTAGAAGCCCTCCGTGATCGATTCCCCCTCCGGCGGAGCTCCGGAAAAGGCTCCAAGATGGGATCTCACGGGTACAGAAGGTTGCGGCGGTGGAAATAGGGTTTCGTGGTGCTCCTGGATGTTTTCGGGGTACGTAGATATATATAGGCGCAGAAAGTCGGCCAGGGGAGCCACGAGGGGCCCACGAGGGTGGGGGGCGCGCCCACCCCCCTAGGGCGTGCCTCCCTGCCTCGTGGCATCCTTGGTTGCTTCTTGACATCCACTCCAAGTCTCCTAGATTGCGTTTGTTCCAAAAATAACTCCCCAGAAGGTTTCATTCCGTTTGGACTCCGTTTGATATTCCTTTTCTACGAAACACTAAAATAGGCAAAAAATCAGCAATTTGGGCTGGGCCTCCGGTTAATAGGTTAGTCCCAACAATAATATAAAAGTGTATAGTAAAGCCCATTAAACATCCAAAACAGGTAATATAATAGCATGGAACAATCAAAAATTATAGATACATTGGCGACGTATCAGCGGATGCCGCGTCCGCGACTGACAGCACCAATCGGCGGACCCTACATCCGTGCCTGACAGCATCAGTTGGCGACCGCCACGTCCATGCCCGACTGCATCAGCCGGCGAACCCCGCGTCCGCGCCCGGCAGGGCCTCGTGCCCACCAGCCGGCGGAATCCGTGTCCGCGCCCGGCATGCTCGACGTCACCATCAGCTTCATCGTCAACAACAAGACCCTTCGCCCAACTTTCCCAAGTTGCCCGGAGGCTCGGAGGCTACACCCAGCGGGTGCGCTTGCGCACCCCCACTTGGAACATGCCGTGCATGTTGCATGCCCTCCGCTGGCTGCAACCGGCCCCTTGATGCCATCTTCTGCACCAACAACCGCGAAAAGCCTCCACCCAACTTTTCCAAAGTTGCTCGGAGGCTCGAAGGCTACACCCAGCGGGTGCGCTCGTGCACCCCCATCGGAAGCAAGCCGCACTGGCTGCGGCCCGCAACCGGACATCATCAGCATCTTCTACATCGACGCCCGCTAAAAAACCTCCACCCAACGTTTCCAAGTTGCCCGGAGACTAAGAGGATACTGTCGGGGGAATGACCCCCGGGTACCCCAAAGGCAGCAAAACAACTCTTCAAGACATCGGGGCGACCCACTCCCCTAAGTACGGCTACTCCGACCGGCTCCCCACCCAGTCGCTCCAAGCGGCCTCCTGTCCGACTGCCCCGACCGGCTCCCCGTCTGGTTGTTCCAACCGGCTGCGTGGAGTCAACCGCTGCTCCGACCCGACACCGACAAGGCGGCCATACCGTTGACGAGGCGGCTGTACATGTGAACTGCTGAGCAATAGTGGCACATTGTAGCAGGTGTAACACGTCACACCGGTGTCCCTTAAATAGTATAGTTAGGCCCCACGGGCCACCCCTTGTCCCTTGGGCTCCCCTTTATAAGGAGCACCAGGGGAGGCTCAAACTCACGCATGCACCCCTCCATCCATTCCCATGGGCACACACATCCATTTGGCCACAAGGCCACTCACGGCCACAAGCCATGGCCATAGCCAGCCATTGGGGCATGCCACAAACAAATATATACGAGGCCAAATGTCTGTGGCACTGACCTCGGATACAGCTCCAGGAGCAACTCTGTACCAAATATACCACATATATTCAGACATGCAGGAGTAGGGGTATTATCTCTCCGAACATCCCCGAACCTGGGAAACCCCCACGTGCTACTCGCATACCTGTCCCGGATATTCCACGGCAGTCTTGCCCTCACCTCAAAACACTTCATGGCATCTGTCGTCTTACGGACCCCCCTGGCGACTGACGCGAGAATACCACGACGGATAGAACATACAAGTTGTTAAGCTTTTATTAAACACCACAATCCAAGTATTCAGCTTATTCTTCCAAGGTCTAGGATAATGCATCTCTATCCTAAGGAAACACGTCATATGCCACTCCAACCGCCCATTAACTTCCATCAATCACTATGCAATCCATTAATTCTACAAATCCGATGGCTATGGTGTTCCACATGATCTCTAAAGTCTTTATAATCCCCAAATACTTGAAAGGGCTATCTCTACTATAGTAAGTCCACCAATTTCCATCATCATGGTCAAGTAAACTCCAAGGTCATGCTTATATAGATCCCTAAATCAACTCCGACAATTTATCCAATCTCCTAGTCTATGGTCCACCAAGAAACATGGTGTCATGATCGAGATCATCAATATAAATCCAATTTACTTTGGACCATGTAGACATACTCAGCATTTCTACTCAACTAGAATCACCTATTTAAATCCAAATCTCATGTCCAATGAGAATTCCTACACTTGCCCCCAAGTCATTATCATAATATCAACTATCTATTATCAATATCCCCTGGTAAGTCGAATCCTTATACTACCAAAAATTTCATCTTGCGATCATAATTGTCCTACAAAAATCTAATTTAATCCAGGGGTAATGAAAGTTATGCTATTCCATTATACCACCAAGTTCATCTACCAATATGAAAGCCTCATAATCCCCCAAAGTGTCTCAGATAATTCCTCAAGGTCACTACTATAAACTCATCTGGTCATTTGTCCTCTATTCCCATATCCTCAAATTGGTCTTCCCTATGGCATCGCCAGTTTTGGTGCTATCTTAAGATGATAATGTGCTCGTTCACTATGTCCACTAGTTCCATAATAAACCCAGTGTTGGGTAAGGTTTCGGAGGCTTAATTGGTTCTCTTGCAATTATGTGGGTTGAGCACATGGTTAAGAATTTGAGTTCGGGTATCTCGTGAAGTCTGAAAGGTCTAGGTATGGGTTTCTAGTCTGGAGGGTTAAACATAACTCTACGGGGTTGCACCTGGTCGAGGAGGCGGTAGCAAAAGTCTTCATTTCTAGTTGGTTGCCGAGGCAGAATCCTTGGTGTATCTTGTCTTGCCAGTCTTCAGTTGAGGAGAGAGATGAGAGGGAAAAGTAGCATAGAGGAGGGGAATGCCAAAAGGGATTTCTATAGCACATGTGCAAACAAACAACTGCAAAAAGGGCCAAACAAAAGAAACAAGGTAAGGAAGGTGATATAGTCGCGTCCTTATTGTCTAGGGCAAAAGTGTGACCTATATCAAAACACAAACAAATAAAAACAAGCAACACAAAATCATGGTTCTATTTGAACCATCATACAGACTAGACTATGCATAGGGGGTACATGACTCATCCTACCCTAGGGGTTCTCAGACTCAGTAGTCGTGCTTTGCTCCATGTCTCATGTAGTCTTCTGGATTTTCCTCATGTGTCCCTACGTCTCTTGTAGTTATTCGATAAAATGATCCGAGTTGAGCCTGAAGAGTATTCAACAACTTCTCACCTGCTGAAGTGATGGGGTGAAGGTGGCTCCTCGTAGCTGGCATTGACTTGGTCTTCTCTTGTCTTCTTAATCATGACGATCCCTTTTGCCTTCTAAGGCGTCGAGGGTACCAAGTAGGTAATCCTTTATGTAATGACACTAACAAGGCATGGTAGAGATCCAATCTGCCAGACACACTGTTGACAGTATCATCACTGATAGCGGGGGATGCCAAGAACCATTTTCCTGCTCACTATAGTGAGGTGGACCAAATGGCAAGGTTCTCATCCACCGATGGTTGCCAATACAATAGTGATAAGGACAGGGTTGCTCTACTAGCAATGTATATCATGATCTTGCATATCTTATGCCCTGATCGTCGTAGTCCAAGGTTGCATCATCCTAGGGAAAATTCAAAGGTGTCACCATCCTCTGGGTCTTCATGTCCTCATTCCTAAAGGGTGTATCTTCTATTGGCATCGTCTTGTTGTGGTGTCACCAATCTTGTGTTCAAAAGAGGTGGGTGACTGTCTGGCAAGGCGTCTTCCTTCTAGATTATCCACTAGGATTACAAGGAATTCCGTCAGGGGCATAAGGATTCTAGCGACCATTTAAAATTTTGAAGGGGAAGAGATCAATAAGGAAAGTATATCTTAGTTTTTGTAAAACTAAGGAGGGGAAGAGAAGCATAGATAGTTTTTTGCAAATTAGTAATAGTTTTGAAAATAGTCCTACCCTAACTAATGACCTTGCTAACTAAGGCTTCCTACAGTTAGTATGGCTCTGATACAAGCTCTGTGGGGACCCCGACTCATAAGTCGTGATCACTGAATGCACGTGTATAGTAATCCCAGAGATCAATGCTCACTGAACACACAGAAGCTGAATAACAAGAGTCTTACATCCATACATACCGTCTTACACAATTTATGAAAATTATGGTCAAATCTTGAGTATATCATCGTAGCGGAAATCTTCAATGACAACTTTCACCCATGCCATCTGCCTTAACCCTACAGGCATTCTTACTGGGAAGTGTCCTAGCTCGCACGATCGTCACCAAACAACTCTTCCTTGTATTCCTGCTCTTTCATGCCTGGCCAATAAAATAACCAGTGGCAAGCCAATGAGTACTTTGAATGTACTCGCAAGCAACCCAACAGTGATAACAGAATAATTATGCAAGGCTCTACTGCTAAATTGGCACTTTTGCAGAAAGCTAGTTTTGCTCATGCAAGTATGATCAACATTTATCAAGGACATGAATGCGTCCGCAACAATTATCAGGAGGTTACATATATCAACATCGAGAAAGAGTTGTGAACAACTCATGCTCAAGCTCATCGTGACTTCCTCATGAATCACATCATATTTACCAAACCGTGTTGTTTGTCAGAAACATATGGACATAGTCTAAGCAACACCCCCCAACTATCCTTGACTGTGGACGCGGCTATTTGAATAGTTTGACACTCTGCAGAGGTTGTACACTTTACCCACAAGATTCGGGAAGCTTTTGTGTCAACCACGACCCGCGGTACCTCAAGTACCCGGGGTAAGCTCCTAATCACTATCTTTCCCTAGGTGACACTAACATAGAGTCAACTCGTTGGCACACAGCCCTCGTGTATAACCATCAAGATTTTTGGGACTCTGCCCCTTTCATTTTCACAACTACACGAAGGGACCAACATGTGCCCGGTGCCCTATGAAAATAGTCATGGCCGCCTATCCAAGCACGACCCCGTCCTGAGAGTGAACTCACATCACCCCCGTCACCCCCGTCACTAGTAATGTGGGCACCATGCTAGTATCAAACTAGGTAATTTATAATGCCGCATCCCATGAGAGGTAGTGTGGTTGTACGTGTTTGGTTGGGATGATAGTCCATCTTAAATCTAATCCATCTTTGTAAACAACACTTCCATCAATCCTCGGAACACTACCTCTCCACTAAGTAGTGACCTAATTTATCATCATCTCCTAGGGGCATTAGTGGCACCCGCTGGGGCTATTTGCAAGTATGTCAAGCCACACTTGTTTCTTCCCATGGATAACCCTGACCCATTTTTGTAGCCAACTACTATAGCATATTTCTATAACCCACCAGCACAACTCTAAATAAGGATAGAGTCGTGAACAATGCAATTATCAACTGGATATGCAATGGAGGCAGGCCTAGCAAGGTTGCCATTCAAGGTATATCATGCACTCAGTGAAGCAACGAAAATGCTATTATGATGTAAAATGGTTCATCATGGTCAAAAGGCTGCTTGTCTGTCTCCTCATACTCTTCAATCCTTATGGTCCATTTCCGAGTATTCTGTCTACTTCATCAACTAATGCCGGAATGTCACATCCCTAGTTCTGGTCTGACCTATGCTAGCATCTGGTGTTGCACCATGTTTACCTTTCATAGAAAGTTGAAATGGGGATGACAGAACCCCCAGCACTCCCCCTGAAAACAACTAGGGTTTACTAAAATCTTTTCAATGAACCTGAAATGCCCTCCCAAAATGTTCATCATCTTTGCCTTGGTCTTAAACCTCTGACAAAAATGGTGCACAATTTTCTAGGTCATCCTAAGGTCACTGAATTAAATCATAAGTATTTGAATTTGGACATTTAAATTCTATAAAATATTTTGAATGTCCAAATAATCCTAAACTGAAATGTTCCATGTTGGTTATATGCTAAACAGTGAGCATGAGCAGTTTGGTGATTTTTGGAAATGCCCTAGCATTTTTAATAAAGCCCTAAAGACTACAGAATAATAGAAAATAGAAAACATAAATAAAAGAGAGAGAGAGAGAGAGAGAGAGAGAGAGAATCTTACCTGGCCTCACCTGTGCAGCCCACCAACCAGCCCAGCACTGTAGCTGACTGGCCCAGCCCACCACCGCCACCTCCCCCTGTCGTCTTCCTGCTTTGCCAGGAGGACGGGTGCGTGCCGTCGCACGCTGGCCACGCGCCGGGCCACCTCCTGCTTCCCGCCGCTTCCTCGACGCCCTGGGGGCGCCACGTAGACCCCTGGACCCCTCGACCGCTCCCCTCTCTCCCTGCCTCATCTCTCTCCCTCTCTCTGCCGAACCCGAGCACAGCCGTGGCCATCGACGAGAACCGCCGTGGCCACAGCCACTGCCTCGCCTCGTTGTTGCGCCCAGAGGCTCCGCCTCGACCCCTCTTCCTCTCCACCGAGCCACGAGGTCCCGGACGCGCTGCAACGCCGCCACTGCCGTCGTTTCCCTCGTCGGCCACAGGAGATTGTCGCCATCGATTCGCCGCCTCCCGAGCTTCCCCGAGCCCGCTTTGACGACTGCTGCAACCGCTGTGAGCTTCTGCTCCTCCTCCCCCTCTCCGTTCCTTCTGTTGCACGCCGTAGCCGCTGCACCACCTGTGCCCGAACGCCGGCCACCGCTGCCGAGCTCGTAGCCGTCGCCTCCGGCCACCACAGGCCCGGCTAGCACCACCTAATGACGCACGCCGGCGAGGGCACTCCGACACGCCTAGCCGCGGCTCGAACCGTGCCCCGTTGTGCAATCCTGAGCCCCACCGCCGCCTCTGGCCTCGCCGGCGATTAGCCGCCGGCCTAGTCCCGGTTTAATTAGCACTAATGACTCTGCTAAACACCCCTAACGCCACTGCCATGTGGGCCCTGTGCCTGTTTAGCTTAAGTTAATTTTCTGTTTAGATTAGTTCTTAACCCAGTGGGACCCATGTGTCAACTTTGAACCTGCTGACGTGGCCGTTGACGTGGTCCCACGTGTCAGCCGCTGTAATCGGCACTGGGTCACTGACCAGTGGACCCCACTGCTCAGGTTTGACCTGGCTGGCGCCTGTTGACCTGCTGAGGTTAGCATGACGTAATGTTGATGCAATAATGTAATTTCTGGATTTATTTCTTTTCAGGAAATTTCAAAAAATAGTGCTAAATTCTAAAAATCATAGAAAATAATCTATAACTCAGAATAAAATAAATTATATATGAAAAATTATCAGAAAAATACAATCTATTCATCTGTACTGGTTCCATGCATGTTTAAACAAGTTAACTTGCTGTTTAGAGCAAAACATGATAAAGCACTATTTAAGATCACAAATGAGTTTGAACTTTGAATCTTTGGTTCAAGATAGCTCAAACCCATCTGATTGTAGTTGCATTAGTCCAACACACTCATTTTACCATGTCATGATCATGCATCATATTGTGCATTGCATTGATTGTGTTTCTTTCTCTGTTGCCGGTATTTGTTCCCTCTCGATAGACGTGGTTTCGACGATGAGTTCGATGACACCGATGAAGAACTATATTATCTTCAGAAGTGCCAGGCAAGCAAAACCCCCTTGTTCATTCTGATACAATCCCACTCTCTCGCTCCTGCTCTCTTTTACTGCATTAGGACAACAACGACATATTTGTTACTTGCTGCGGTAGCTGAACCCCTTTATCCTTTGCATGACCTGTCATTGCCACAGTAAATAGATGAAACCCACTAGCATGAGTAGGAGTTGTTTGAGCTCTGCTGTGCCTACTCATTCATGCTTGTTTGTCATGCCTGCTACTGCTTAGAGTTGAGTCAGGTCTGATTCATCGGGAATGAATTGGAGGTATGTAAACATGTCCTACTGTGCGTGAGCTAAGTGTGTGAACACGATTTGGTAAAGGTAGCGGTGAGAGTCCATGTAGGAATACATGGTGGGTTGTCTCATTGAAGCCGTCCTTAGGAACTGAGTTCTGTGTTTGTGATCCATGAAACAGCTACTACCATGCATTGGGCCCCGAAATATGACCCCGCTCGACTTCTTAATCACCCTTGTCCTCTGTCCAGGAGTTGCAAGTAGTTTCTGGTGTTTGTAGTATGCTGGAGGCCGTGGGCAGCGCTGACCCGAGGGGTGGGCTGTGATGCGGTAGGCACATGGCACGGTGTACCGGGCGCCCGTTTGGTGTCTCGGGAACCCTGCACACATTGTTCGGGGCCGTATGTGGAAACTTCGTCCGGACTTCCTGCGGATGGAACCTGAATAGGCGATAAACCTGGACTAGAGACTTGAGTGTTTAGGTAGGTCGTGGTATACACCCACGTCGGCTTTCGCTTGAAGTCTGCCGAGCACATGTCGTGTGCAGACGCTAAGTGGTGGAAATATGTATGAAGAAGTACACCCCTGCAGGGTTAACATCATCTATTCGAATAGCCGTGTCCGCGGTAAAGGACTTCTGGGTTGCCTATAACAGTTCATAGACAAGTGAAAGTGGATACTCTAAAATACGCAAGATAAGCATGAGTGCTATGGATGGCGTTCTCGTAGGGAGACGGGAGCGGATCCATAGTGGTGTATTGGTTGGTGAATATGTGGACTCGTGTGCGCCACCTCAAAGAGTCGCTTGTAGTCGTAGTTCAGGATAGCCACAGAGTCAAAGCTAGCTTGCTGCAGTTAAACTCCACCATCCCCTTTGTTGATAATGATGCATATGTAGATAGTTCTGATGTAAGTCTTGCTGAGTACATTTGTACTCACATTTGCCTATTTTATGTTTTTGCAGAGAGACTTCAGTCTCACTAGTAGTTCCACGTGGACTTCGACGTTTAGCTTGTTACCTCAGCTACGATCTTGTGCCCTCGGCAGGATCTTGTAGATCATCAGGCTTCTCAGCCTTTTTCATTTATAGTTGTCTGTACCCAGACATGTTAAGTTTCCGTTTGTGCTTTGACTTGTATGCTCTGAATGCTGGGTCGAGAGACCCATGTTTGTAATATCTCGCTCCTCGGAGCCTATTGAATAAATACTTGAGTTGTAGAGTCATGTTGTGATGCCATGTTGTATTTGCACATATCGAGCATATTGTGTGTATGTTATTGAAATGCTTGGTATGTGTGGGATCTGACTATCTAGTTGTTTATCCTTAGTAGCCTCTCTTACCGGGAAATGTCTCCTAGTGTTTCCACTGAGCCATGGTAGCTTGCTACTGCTCCGGAACACTTAGGCTGGCTGGCATGTGTCCTTCTTCGTTCTTGTGTCTGTCCCCTCGGGGAAATGTCACGCAATGAATTCCGGAGTCCTGTTAGCCCGCTACAGCCCGGTTCACCAGAGTCCTGCTAGCCCAGTGCTGCAGCCTGGATTCACTCGCTGATGATCGACACGTTCGTTGTTGGGTCATGTATGCCTGTCCCTGTAAGTTAGTGCCACTTTGGGTTCACGACTAGCCATGTTAGTCCGGGTTCTTTGTCATATGGATGCTAGCGGCACTATCATATATGTGAGCCAAAAGGCGCAAACGGTCCCGGGCCAGGTAAGGTGGCACCCGTGGGAATACCGTGCGTGAGGCCGCAAAGTGATATGATGTGTTACATGCTAGATCGGTGTGACTTAGGATCGGGGTCCGGACAGCTTTGGTATCAGAGCCTGACTGCCTGTAGGATTACCAAGCCAAACTGGTCGACGTTGAGTCTAGAAATTCTTTAGTTATATAAGGGAATTGATTGTGGGATGGAACGTAAGACTCTTTTTATTTCTTATCCCTTATGCCTTCTGATCTGAGTCATCTTATCTTTCCTGCGGGGTTAAGAAACTAGGCTATCTCTTCTTTCTATCAGGATCACGTGTTACTAATCCATAGACTTATAGATTGTTGGATTTAAGCCTCAGTTCAGTTTCTACTACTTCCGTGTGTTTATAGTTGGTCTCAGAATCTTGATATTGTGATGATCGAGTGGTTATGCCACCATTTTTGTAGCATGTCTCCAATTTTTTTGAGCATTTACAGTCATTATGTTGTCTGAGTCATCCCAGGTTTCTAAAATAGTCTTATGCATTTGCAGATCCCCCTTTCCGTTTCCGATGTTTCTTTAGGCCAGGTTAATCACACTAACTGCTGAGTTGAGGTACTCTATGGCCTCGACGTATATGTTGGAGTTATTATTATGACCCTAGGTGTCTTAGAGTGCCACCTAGTAATCGAACCATGTTTTGCGTTCCCAGTGTGATGATTCTTGCCATTATTCTCCAAAGCATCTCGTGATGCCATTTAGTTAGTAGGTATTCCACTTCTGGGTTTTGAACCCGAGATTCACCACACTTACCTCATGTTGATAGTGTTTGCTAGTTTCTTTAGGAAATTAGTAACCTTTGCATTAGTCCTCGAGGTCTGTGGTATTTCCTTCTTCCAAATACTATGAACCACTTACGGCAGATGTTTGTTGGATCAAAGATCACAACAGGAGTGCTCTCGATGGGTTCTCCATTCTATATTGCGACTCTGCCCGTTCTACTCTTCTACATGGGTTATCCGGAAGAAATATGTTGAACTCGTTCGACATGCTAATCTATGCACCCACAACTCAGAAAATCGCATGTTCCTTTGAGTTGTCCCTCTTTAGTTGATTTTTGACCTTCGTGTATCAATTGATAGTCAAGAGTATGCATGCATTCGTTCATCGATGCATGTTACTCTTGTGGTCCGTCAAGCCATTCTAGTTCAGAATGACTAGGAGAAACAAACTCCAGTACCTCATCCATTTCTAGGATTGGGTCAAAGCAGTTGTCTTCCACAGATCAAACGCAATCCAGCTTTTGATTCTGTTCTACCCTGGAGTATCACCCCCTTTATGTCAGGATTTTCATGAGAATTGCTCCAGCTCTTGTGAATTCTTGACGTAGTGATACTTCTCGCCATCATTACTCATTCCTCGGTTCTGTGTTGTCGCAACCGGAATACCGACAAGTGATTCGTGATGTGTGAAATCAATACTCCTAGCAACCTTGTTGCTTGGTAGTTAAAGGACAATAATTTCATCCTTAGCATGTTGGTTATTGAATCATCATCCTAAGGTTGATCGTGCTACCTAGTCCTTATTCCTGGTGCACTCCTCGATCAATGAGCTAGGATTGTGACAATCCCTCGCTCATTTGATCATATCGTCTTGCCCTGAAAAGCAAGATTGTTCTCGAGCTTGGTAACATATCGGTGGTTCGTGATTTTCCGAATATCTTCTTGGAAGTATCACCAAGTTGTCACCTGACTATTATGTTGAGCTCGTGATCAAGTTGGTTTTCCTATAAACCACCCCTTCTCCAAGAATCTGTGTTGGATACCCCTGAGCTAGTTGGTTAAGCTGAACAATAACTTGGAGAGTTGGAAGATAGAAGCTTGTCCGATTTAGTTCATCTTAAGGGATATCTTGTATGTATGTTGACGAAAGATGATATCTTCATCGATTGGTCCCTGTGATCAATTGTTGGACCTATTACCTTATCAAAACTTTGATTCGAGTATGGGCTATTCTCAAATCAAATCAGAACCAACGATGTTCGTAATGTTGTCTTACTCGTGGTTCCTCCTCGAGCATACTCCATTATATCTTTTGGTCTGACCAATGCTATCACCATGTTCATATAATTGTGGAATTCCATTTATATGGAAACCTGGATGAATTGTTGTTGAGCCCATCGACAACATCTTTGGCTTTTCCATATTTGTTTTGAACATTAAGCTAGTGTTGGAAACTTTTGAAAGCATTTCTTCATGCTAGCCCATGAAGCATATGCCCGGATGAAAGAAGTGACTTCCTCTAATTCATGTGCATTTGGTGCAAGTTGCCGCCGTGAAGCCGAGGAATTCAATGTTGCTTCATCTGGAATCATCCCAAGTCAGTCATGCATGTGCGAAGTACACATTGGTTTGTGAGATTAGATACCTTCATTCCATATGCATTGCTAGCACACCAAGCCACTGATTGATTTTCTCAAGGAAAAGGAGCGTGTTGTGCTAATTCTAGATCATGCACAAGATTCCGTTATCCTCGATGATGGTTCCCAACCAGAACTCGGTAGTATTTTTATTATAAGACTACTATGTGGTCATGCTTGTCTGGGACAGCGTGTCCACATGTTTGTAGCAGAACCAGTCTCATGTTTTGGAGCTTACTACCGTAGTTCATTCCCCGAGAATCTCGCAACATCATCTCGTCGATTTGTGTTGCAAACTTTCATTTTTCTTTCTAGACTTGATGAGTCTAGAATATCCTGACACCAGCCAGATCTGAATCTTAGGCAGATATGATGGTTGGAATGTTTCCCAAGATCTATAATATTGGTCTCTCTGTAACCGGTAAAGTGTATCTCGTGGCCAACACACCCAGTCAGAAGACCTAATGTTGTAGTATCTTGATTGAGGAAGTTGGCCACCTCCCCATAAGGATTTCGTAGGATTTACCTCCGTAATTGTTCCTTATGGATTCTATTGCTCCCGAAGTCCGACCTTTTACTTGATGATTCTACGTAACAAGCCATTTTAATAAATGGGTTGCGCTAGCATATCAAGGAGAACATTAGAAGCAGAGTGCTAAATGTTTCTCGGTCGATCATCCAGATTTTGTTTCCTTGGCTTCTCTACGGTGAAATCTGAGAAAGTGTTATCTCCTTTTGCATCTGCATCATCCATCACCATTCATCATGGTAGCATGTTCTGTTGCCAGGATCCTTGTCACGGATATTGGCAGAACCCTGATGAATATGGAAATGCTCAAGTTCTTGAGAGCACGCGCAAGTGCTAGGTTTTATCGTAGGCATTAATTGCATAGTGCTCTCGGTTTCCTCGGTTATGCTATATATATAACCCTTTCAAATAGTGGATTCACTCTCTACTGATGGGGTCCTCCCCAGTTACTAGAATCATTCCCAGCATTTGCATTCGTTTCCAGCTTGCACCCCCAATGTGCCATTCTACCATGGGTCCCATCCATTTTCGGTGATAAGCAAAATCACCCCTTGTGTTCTCTTCAACAAGGTAGTCCACATCATCCATTCTGGCCCGAGAATGTCATTCTTTCGGACTCCTTCAAATGATCGATTGTGATTTGCCTTAGGCCGGTATAAAGAGTTTCAACGATCTCTGAATCAAAGGTAATTCTTTCTGCCACTTTAAGGCATAATTCCACGATTCATCCTTCTCTAGGGTGCTCGTTATGGTATCATGGCAACTCAACTGCTCGCTACATTGACAACCGTTCACCACCCTCTTAAGTGTGGAGCTGTTGTCTACCTAGTGAACCTTCGTCATCTGTTCCACTCCATCCCTCTAGTTGTATGCTTCGTGTCTCAGTTCGAGAGATGTTTCAATGATTCATCCCGTGAGTTGATCTTGAGTTGTTCAATCTTCAAGAAGACCGATCCTTCTAGAGTTCTTCTTTTCCTCTCCTTGTCATGTAGTAGAGCTCTCAGAGCAAGACATCGAGACAATGATGGTGATTGAATCAATGTTCTTATGAAGGGCAACCTGGATCGTGAAGATTGTGTTAGGTTGCGTTCCCCCTTCGTCTTACCCTACGCTTGAATCTCGGGTTGAGATTCTTGTTTAGTGGCGGTGAGTTGTCACATCTATAGTTCTGGTCTAACCTATGCTAGCATCTGGTGTTGCATCATGTTTACCTTTCATAGAAAGTTGAAATGGGGATGACAGAACCCCCAGCACTCCCCTTGAAAACAACTAGGGTTTACTAAAATCTTTTCAATGAACCTAAAATGCCCTCCCAAAATGTTCATCCTCTTTGCCTAAAGACTACAGAATAATAGAAAATAGAAAACATAAACAAAATAGAGAGAGAGAATCTTACCTGGCCTCACCTGTGTAGCCACCAATCGGCCCAGTACTGTAGCTGACTGGCCCAGCCCACCACCGCCACCTCCCCTGTCGTCTTCCTCCTTTGCCAGGAGGACGGGCACGTGTCGTCGCGCGCTGGCCACGCGCCGGGCTACCTCCTGCTTCCCGCCGCTTCCTCGATGCCCTGGGGGCGCCACGCAGACCCCTGGACCCCTCGACCGCTCCCCTCTCTCCCTGCCTCGTTTCTCTCCCTCTCTCTCCCGAACCCGAGTGCAGCCGTGGCCACCGACGAGCACCGTCGTGGCCACAGCCACTGCCTCGCCTCATCGTTGCGCCCAGAGGCTCCGCCTCGACCCCCTCTTCCTCCCCACCGAGCAACGAGGTCCCGGACGCGCTGCAACGCCGCCACCGCCGTCGTTTCCCTCGTCGGCCACCAGAGATTGTCGCCGTCAATTCGCCGCCTCCCAAGCTTCCCTCAGCCTGCTTTGACGCCTGCTGCAACCGCTGTGAGCTTCTGCTCCTCCTCCCCCTCTCCGTTCCTTCTGTTGCACACCGTAGCCGCTGCACCACCTGTGCCCGAACGCCGGCCGCTGCTGCCGAGCTCGTAGCCGATGCCTCCGGCTACCATAGGCCCGGCTAGCACCACCTAACGACGCGCGCCGACGAGGGCACTCCGACGCGCCTAGCCGCGGCTCGAATCGTGCCCCGTAGTGCAATCCCTAGCCCCACCGCCGCCTCTGGCCTCGCTGGCGATTAGCCGCTGGCCTAGTCCCGGTTTAATTAGCGCTAATGACTCTGCTAAACACCCCTAGCGCCACTGCCATGTGGGCCCTGTGCCTGTTTAGCTTAAGTTAATTTTCTGTTTAGATTAGTTCTTAACCCAGTGGGACCCACGTGTCAACTTTGACCCTGCTGACGTGGCCGTTGACGTGGTCCCACGTGTCAGCCGCTGTAATCGGCACTGGGTCACTGACCAGTGGACCCCACTGGTCAGGTTTGACCTGGGTGGCGCCTGTTGACCTGCTGAGGTTAGCATGACGTAATGCTGATGCAATAATGTAATTTCTGGATTTATTTCTTTTCAGGAAATTTCAGAAAATAGTGCTAACTTCTAAAAATCATAGAAAATAATCTATAACTCAGAATGAAATAAATTATATATGAAAAATTATCAGAAAAATCCAATCTATTCATCTGTACTGGTTCCATGCATGTTTAAACAAGTTAACTTGCTGTTTAGAGCAAAACATGATAAAGCACTATTTAAGATCACAAATGAGTTTGAACTTTGAATCTTTGGTTCAAGATAGCTCAAACCCATCTGATTGTAGTTGCATTAGTCCAACACACTCATTTTACCATGTCATGATCATGCATCATATTGTGCATTGCATTGATTGTGTTTCTTTCTCTGTTTCCGGTATTTGTTCCCTCTTGATAGACGTGGTTTCGACGATGAGTTCGATGACACCGATGAAGAACTATATTATCTTCAGAAGTGCCAGGCAAGAAAAAACCCCTTGTTCATTCCGATACAATCCCATTCTCTCGCACCTGCTCTCTTTTACTGCATTAGGACAACAACGACATATTTGTTACTTGCTGCGGTAGCTGAACCCCTTTATCCTTTGCATGACCTGTCATTGCCACAGTAAATAGATGAAACCCACTAGCATGAGTAGGAGTTGTTTGAGCCCTGATGTGCCTACTCATTCATGCTTGTTTGTCATGCCTGCTACTGCTTAGAGTTGAGTCAGGTCTGATTCATCGGGAATGAATTGGAGGTATGTAAACATGTCCTACTGTGTGTGAGCTAAGTGTGTGAACACGATTTGGTAAAGGTAGCGGTGAGAGGCCATGTAGGAGTACATGGTGGGTTGTCTCATTGAAGCCGTCCTTAGGAACTGAGTTCTGTGTTTGTGATCCATGAAACAGCTACTACCATGCATTGGGCCCTGAAATATGACCCCGCTCGACTTCTTAATCACCCTTGTCCTCTGTCCAGGAGTTGCAAGTAGTTTCTGGTGTTTGTAGTATGCTGGAGGCCGTGGGCAGCGCTGACCCGAGGGGTGGGCAGTGATGGGGTAGGCATGTGGCACGGTGTACCGGGCGCCCGTTTGGTGTCTCGGGAACCCTGCACACATCGTTCGGGGCCGTATGTGGAAACTTCGGCCGGACTCCCTGCGGATGGAAACTGAATAGGCGATAAACCTCGACTAGAGACTTGAGTGTTTAGGTAGGTCGTGGTCTACACCCACGTCGGCTTTCGCTTGAAGTCTGCCGAGCACATGTCGTGTGCAGACGCTAAGTGGTGGAAACATGTATGAAGAAGTACACCCCTGCAGGTTTAACATCATCTATTTGAATAGCCGTGTCCACGGTAAAGGACTTCTGGGTTGCCTATAACAGTTCATAGACAAGTGAAAGTGGATACTCTAAAATACGCAAGATAAGCATGAGTGCTATGGATGGCGTTCTCGTAGGGAGACGGGAGCGGATCCATAGTGGTGTATTGGTTGGTGAATATGTGGACTCGTATGCGCTACCTCAAAGAGTCGCTTGTAGTCGTAGTTCAGGATAGCCACCGAGTCAAAGCTGGCTTGCTGCAGTTAAACTCCACCATCCCCTTTGTTGATAATGATGCATATGTAGATAGTTTTGATGTAAGTCTTGCTGAGTACATTTGTACTCACGTTTGCCTATTTTATGTTTTTGCAGAGAGACTTCACTCTCACTAGTAGTTCCACGTGGACTTCGACGTTTAGCTTGTTACCTCAGCTACGATCTTGTGCCCTCGGCAGGATCTTGTAGATCGTCAGGCTTCTCAGCCTTTTTCATTTATAGTTGTTTGTACCCAGACCTGTTAAGTTTCCGTTTGTGCTTTGACTTGTATGCTCTGAATTCTGGGTCGAGAGACCCATGTTTGTAATATCTCGCTCCTCGGAGCCTATTGAATAAATACTTGAGTTGTAGAGTCATGTTGTGATGCCATGTTGTATTTGCACATATCGAGCATATTGTGTGTATGTTATTGAAATGCTTGGTATGTGTGGGATCTGACTATCTAGTTGTTTATCCTTAGTAGCCTCTCTTACTGGGAAATGTCTCCTAGTGTTTCCACTGAGCCATGGTAGCTTGCTACTGCTCCGGAACACTTAGGCTGGCCGGCATGTATCCTTCTTCGTTCCTGTGTCTGTCCCCTCGGGGAAATGTCATGCGATGAATTCCGGAGTCCTGTTAGCCCACTACAGCCTGGTTCACCGGAGTCCTGCTAGCCCAGTGCTACAGCCTGGATTCACTCGCTGATGACCGACACGTTCGTTGTTGGGTCATGTATACCTGTCCCTGTAAGTTAGTGCCACTTTGGGTTCACGACTAGCCATGTCAGTCCGGGTTCTTTGTCATATGGATGCTAGCAGCACTATCATATACGTGAGCCAAAAGGCACAAACGGTCCCAGGCCAGGTAAGGTGGCACCCATGGGAATACCGTGTGTGAGGCCGCAAAGTGATATGATGTGTTACATGCCGGTGTGACTTAGGATTGGGGTCCTGACACGGAAACAAACACAATAAGCAACACAACAAGGAAAAAAGTGCTCTTAAAATGTGAGTTGGACTTTTCTAGGACACCTTTGGTCATATGAAAAATTACCAAAGTGGTTTTATTGGAATTGGATCAGTGAGGATTTTTGAACATTTCAATATGATGGAAACAAGGGATTTAATGGATCTGCAAGTTGTCTACAGAATGCCTTTTTATAAAAAATGAGTAAAAGTGCCCATTAAAGCAGGCATGATTTTAGAAACATTTAGAAATTGGTTTCACTGGGTTTGGAATTGCAATGAATATAATATGGATTTTTGAAGTGGACTTATGTGGATAAATGACCTTTTTAAAGGATCCAGTGAAAACCAAGAACAAAAAAATGGCCACTGTGGCCCATTAAATATACCTTGATTTATAGAGCCAGTAGAAATTTGATTCATCAAATTTGGACACTATTTGAATTCTCTAGTGATTTTACGAGCTATCTGGAAAAGAAAAAGAAAAAGGGGAAGGGCTTTACCCTTATCCAACGCATTGGGCATAGTTTAGCAGTGTGCCGGCCCAACTGCACGGCCACGCGCGGGCTGTCGACGCAAGAGGCGTATTTGTATTAATACACCTTCCCTGAGCGAAGGCGACAGCGGCAGAGCCCGTTTCCACTTAAACGAGGTGGGGCCCTCCCGTTAGTGGCTCAGCCTGGTTGGCTGGCCGACAGGCGAGGCCCGGCTGTCGGGTTCATCCCCCACCTCCCACTCGAACAGAGCAGAGGCAGGGGGTAGCATCGATCATGGCTGGCCGGTGCCACAGGCAACTGTTTTCGGTGATCTGTCCTCCGGCGTGCTTAAGAAGGCGAGCCGCATCCGGCGGCGTGCGTCGTGCCCACATGGGCGGGCCGAGGAGGGTGGGGCCTTGACCGACCTAGACGGTGGCACCGGCGAGTCAAGGGAGCACAACACGGCCACGGGGAGGAGAGGGATAAGCGCGGGGGGGCATGCGGTGATGTTGGAGTTTCTCTAGTGCAGTCCAAACGGGAGGAGAAGGAGTGGTGGGCACAAATTTAGGCAAAGGCCGACGACAAGGCTTTGGCCATGGAGGTGGTTGGAGGGCACAAGGAGAGGTGTGGGTTGTCCTGGGGAGCTTACAGGAGAGAGAAAGAGAGGGAGAGAAAGGAGTAGAGAGGGGGCTCAGGGTGGCCTTAAGTAGGAGGGGGCGAGGTGCACCATGGGCTCGTGCGCCGGCGAGGTTGTAGCCGTTGCTGGGGCCACGGGAGGGCTCAGCTTCAAGTTTGGGGCCTTCCTAGGGGTGGTCTATGACCATGGAAAGAGAGAGGGAGAGGGAAGCGAGCTCCGGGTTTAGCCACGAGCTTGCACGCGCATTGGCGGGCTCGGGTGGCTCTGGGCACGCGCGGCATGGGCAGGACAAAGAGGGGAAGGAGGGGGCCAACGCGATGGTGTGTTGAGGATGTCGAGGCACCTCGACCGGCGCAAGGGGGAAGCTCGAGGCAGTCGGGGGACGCGGTGTCAATGGTCCAACACCCAGACATGCGCTCTAGAGCGTGACTTTGGCCAGCGTCTGCGGTTTCCCGCGTCCTCACGTGCCCACTTGCGTGTGGAGGATGCATGAGGTGTGGGCAAAGGTAGTGGGGAGCCTTGGATGCCCTGAAAAGCTGAGGGGAGAGAGAGGGGCCGAGAGAGGGGGGAATCTCACTGTCCAGGGGAGAAAAATGGGGTTCTTCCCCCCTTCATCATTGCCCCTCGGGCAGGGAAATATGTAGGAGGTAGAGGGTGACTAGAACATGCTATGTGAAAATTTTGGGCTCTAGGAGATTAGTGGAAATGGCCAAAACATGCACTTTAAGTTTCTGCCAAAAGGTGTTTGATGTAGTTTTGGGCAAGTAAATGGACATCCCTTGTCATGAGACTTTACAGGAGTGAGTGTCACTACAAAATAGTAGTGTCCACAAAATTTGAGACCAAAAAGAGAAATTGGCCAATGCAACTTTTGTAAACCCTAGAAATGGGTAGAAAAAGTTTTGGCTAGATTTGATCATGATGTCTTGTTCTCCTTGATGCACCACTTGGTGTAGTGTCATCATTTGGGGATTACAGCACGCTCACAAAAATCGGGGTCAAAAGGAGACATTTGACAATGTACAGTTGTTTAAATTTAGTTCTAGACAGAAAGGGTTTTGAGGCACTTTGATCAAGTCATCCTATTCTCCAACTTGTGCCACTTGGCCTAGGTGAATGATTAGGCCATCTGAGCATGTGTACAAATTTTGAGATCATTTGGACATATTTGGTAGTGCAAAGTTGTTCAAACTTGAAAAAGGGCAGAAATGGTTTTGAGAGGGTTTCATGGGGTTATATTGTTCTCCATGACATGAGACTTGGCAATATCATCAAGTTCGCCATTTGTGACAAGGTAGAATTTTGTTGGATTTAATGGAGAATATGTCCTTTGTAAATATTTCAAAAGCTTGAAATATCCAGAAAGGGTTTTTGAGGGATTTGACCAATAATTTGAACATGACCATGTGTTAAAACTCTTATATATGGACAATATATGTCCATTGAGCTTCCCTAAATTTTCTCAAATATTTTTCAAACATAAAAATAATTTTAACCTATTAAAGACCATTTCTGGCCTTAAGGAAAAGCCTTTAAATAAAATAGAAAAATAACTTTGAAAATAATATTTTTGTTGTTTTTGGGGAGTCCTATATCTAATGGAATTCAGATATAATTTTTGAAAGATTTTTCACACCCTTAACTAAGTACTTGTAGTTCAAGTCTCAATTCAGGTTTTTTTTGGAAAACCTAATTTTGAAAATACTTTTTGGCCAAATTATTTTTGTAAGAAAATACTATTCTGTCCTATACACATGGCATGATCATTGGGAAAAGTTTTGTATCAAGGAGAAGGAGTATAAGAGTTTGAGGATTTATGTGATTTGTAGAGCACTTGCACACATTAGACAGAAATCCAATCAAGAAAAGTCCAAAACACTCAAAAGTTTTTGTCAAGCCACATTTTATCATGATTTATTAGCTTAAGTGTTGTGGCATGAAAATCAGGGTGTGACACCTGATATGAGGATCTTCTACGATGCAGTCTTGACAAAGATCTGCATGCCTCTGATGTGGCTCCGGAAAGGAGAATGGAATCCTTCTCGATGTTAAAAATTTCCTTTTCCACATCTTTGGTTATTTACATGAACGGTTCGGGCTAGCCCTTGTAGCTTGCTCAGGACACCCGGTTTCGATTACGTCGTTAGCCATTAGATCCTTAATTAATTATGTATGCTCGATGATATGTCTCCAACGTATCTATAATTTTTGATTGTTCCATGTTGTTATATTATCATTATTGGATGTTTTACAATCATTTTATAGCAACATTATATCATTTTTTGGGACTAACCTATTGACATAGTTCCCAGTGCCAGTTGCTGTGTTTTGCTTGTTTTTTACTTCACAGAAAATCAATACCAAACGGAGTCCAAACACAGCGAAACTTTTTGGTGATTTTTTCTGGACGAGAAGACACCTGTTGGGCCAAGGAAGTGCCAGAGGGGGGCTCCGAGGGGAGCACAACCCACCTGGGTGTGCCTGGGGGCCCAGGCGTGCCCTGGTGGGTTGTGCCCACCTTGACCGCCTCCCGCACCGCCTTTTTGCTCTATAAATACCCCAATATTCCAGAAACCCTAGGGGAGGCGACGAAAAACAATTCCAGCTGCCGCAAGTTCTAGAAACGACAGATCTAATCTAGACACCATCACGGAGGGGTTCATCATCCTCATTGGTGCCTCTTTGATGATGCGTGAGTAGTTCATTGTAGACCTACGGGTCCATAGTTAGTAGCTAGATGACTTCCTCTCTCTCTCTCTTTTGATTATGAATACAATGGTCTCTTGGAGATCCATTTCAAGTAACTCTTTTTGCAGTGTGTTTGTTGGGATCCAATGAACTTTGAGTTCATGATTAGATATATGTTTTCATCCATGAAAGTTATTTGAGTCTTTTGATGTCTTATATGCATGATTACTTATAGCCTCATATTTCTTCTTTGAATCTATGGTTTAGTTAGGCCGACTAGATCGATTTTTCTTGCCATGGGAAGAGGTGCTTCGTAATGGGTTCGATCTTACGGTGCTCGATCCCAGTGATAGAAGGGGAAGTAACATGTATGTATCATTGCTATTAAGGATAACAAGATGGGGTCTATTCCTATATGAGTAGATCTTGTCTACATCATGTCATCGTTCTTATTGCATTACTCTGTTTCCCCATGAACTTAATACACTAGATGCATGCTGGATAGCGGTCGATGTGTGGAGTAATATTAGTAGATGCAGGTAGGAGTCGGTCTACTAATCTTGGACATGATGCCTATATAATGATCATTGCCTGGATATCATCATAATTATCTGAAGTTCTATCAATTGCCCAACAGTAATTTGTTTATCTCGAGAGAAGCCACTTGTGAAATCTACGACCCCCGGGTATATTTTCTCATCATATACTTTCAGATCTATTTTGCTATTTGCCTTTTTATTTATTTGCAACTTTTATTTTCAGATCTATATTATCAAAAACCCAAAAATACCTCGCTGAATTTTATTTGCTTTTATTTGCATCTATCAATCTACTACAATTTTAACTCGTCAACTTGACAATTTTTGGCACCGTTACCCGAAAGGGATTGACAACCCCTTTAACACGTTGGGTTGCAAGTAGCAAGTATTTGTTCTTTGTGTTCAGGTATCATTTACATAGTGTTGCGTGGTTCTCCTACTGGTTCGACAACCTTGATCTCATCACTGAGGGAAATACCTACCATTGTTGTGTTGCATCATCCCTTCCTCTTTGGGGAAATACCAACGTAGTTCAAGCTGACATCAAAAGGAATTTCTGGCATGGTTGCCGGGGAGACATCATCAACATATACCAGGTTCCTAATCACAAATCTCATCTCCTTACAATTTACATTATTTGCCATTTGTCTCTCATTTTCCTCTCCCCCACTTCACAAAAATTTACTGTTTTATTCGCCCTCTTTTTCTTTCGGTGTTTTCTTGTCAAATCTGTTTTTGTGTGCACTCTTGTTTGCATAATCATGATGCCTCAAAGAAAATATTATGATGTTCCTCATCCCAATATTTTGCTTGAAATTGAGAAAAGTACTAAAGAATATATGACTACACAATTTGAGCAGAATAAATATTTTACCGAGGAACTTAAGGAACACTCTGTTGTGCTAGATGCCATAACAAAAAAACTTGATGATATTAGTATATAAGTTTGTAATCTCCAATCTAATTATGCTTTTGTTGAAAGTTCCCTAGGCAAAATATCCGATGCACAAGCTACCCTAGTAAATGAAATGGCCGCTAAGTCAATCTCATAGAAGATAAAAATGATGAATATCTTAAAATGATTGGTGTTTCTTCTATTTATTCCTTGTTTAGTAAAATTAAAATTGATAATAAAGGGATTGGAGAAGAGTCAACTTTATCTAGAAGGCGTCCCGATAATTTGGAGAGTGAAAATCTTGTTCAGAAAATTGATAAAAGTGGGTTTCGAGAGGTCAAAACTTTAACTAGTGATGTGCCTACTCTTTTGGATTACAAAGACTTTAATTACGATAGTTGTCTTTTGATTGATTGTATTTCTTTGTTGCAATCCATGATTAATTCACCTCATGCTTAAGAACAAAATAAAGCTTTTACTAAACATATTGTTGATGCCGTGATGAAAGCTTTGGAAGAAAAGTTGGAATTAGAGATCTATATTCCTAGAAAATTACATGATGAATGGGAACCTGCTATCAAGGTCAAGATTAAAAATTATGAGTGTTTTGCTTTATGTGACTTGGGTGCTAGTGTTTCTACAATTCCAAAATCTTTATGTGATGTGCTTGGTCTTACCGATATTGAAGAATGTTCTCTTAATTTGCACTTGGCGGATTCTACTATTAAAAAGCCTATGGGAAGAATTAATGATGTTCTTATTCTTGCAAATAGGAATTATGTGCCCATAGATTTTATTGTTCTTGATATTGATTGCAATCCATCTTGTCTAATTATTCTTGGTAGACCGTTTTTATAGACTATCGGTGCCGTGATTGATACGAAAGAAGGCAATATTAAATTTCAATTTCCACTAAGGTAGGGTATGGAACACTTCCCTAGAACAATAATTAAGGCACCATATGAATCAATCATGAGGGCATCTTATGGTTCTAGAAACAAAGATGACAACACTTAGATCTTTGCCTTATGGCTAGCTAGGGGCATAAAATGATAGCGCTTGTTGGGAGGCAACCCAATGAATAATTTTTTTGTCTTTTTCTATTTGTTATTAAGAGTTTGCACAATTATGCCTCTGTTATGATTGTGTTTTTTGTGTTTTAGTTAGTGTTTGTGCCAAGCAAAGCCTTTGGGATCATGTTGGGTGATAGTTGCTTTGATCTTGTTGAAAAACAGAAACTTTTGCACTCAGAAAAATAATTTTCATAAATCACGGAAACGTGCTTTTGCTCTGAATTCTTTACACAAGATTTATATAAAAATTTCCCACGTTGTCCTAATTCTTCAGAATTTTTGGAGTTACAGAAGTATACGAAGTTCCCTGATTACTACAGATTGTTCTGTTTTTTGACAGATTCTATTTTCTTTGCGTTGTGTGCTTATTTGGATGAATCTATGGTTTGTATTGGAGGGTATAAGCTATAGTAAAGTTGGAATAGAGTAGATATAATGCAAGAATAAAATATGAATTGGTTTGCAACAGTACTTAGAGTAGTGATTTGCTTTGTTATACTGACGGATCTCACAAAGGTTTTGTTGAGTTTTGTGTGATTGAAGTTTTCAAGTTTTGGGTGACATCACGATGGATGAAGGAATAAGGAGTAAGAAGAGCCTAAGCTTGGGGATGCCCCATGGCATCCCAAGCTATTATCTAAAATATAAACAAGCAACTAAGCGTGGGGATGCCAGAGTGGCATCTCCTCTTTCTTCTAACGACCATCAGTATTTTACTTGGAACTATATTTTATTCGTCACATATCATGAGTTTTTCTTGGAGCGTATTGTATGATATGAGTCTTTTCTTGTTTTCCTTTTTATTTTGTGTCATCTATCCTTCTTGGACACACCTATTTGAGGGAGCCAAAATGATGATATGACTTGTTAGGATTGCTCTCTATGCTTCACTTAAATCTTTATGAGCTATGGAATTGCTCTAGTGCTTCACTTATATCTTTTTGAGCATGGTGTGCTTTAGAATTTTTGAAGAAATTCTCGCATGCTTCACTTTGATTTATTTGAGAGTTAGTAAAAAATTTAAGAAATTCTCTCTTGCTTCACTTAAATTATTTTGAGAGAAGAAAAATTTTATGCTCATGTTCTTCACTTAGATTTGTTTGAGCTATCAATAGAAACATATGAAATTAGTCCCAAAGTGATAGATATTCAAGAGTGTCGAGGAAACTGATCCACGAACACCTATGGGACCAGCGGACCGAGCCCCTTTCGGTTCGGCGGGGGGCGGAGATCGCACGAAGAGCGGATCGAGGCGAAGCACACGAGCAGTTTACCCAGCTTCGGAGCTCTCCGGAGAGATAACACTCCTACTACTGCATGTCTGAGTGTATTGAGTTCTTGCTCGGGAGCGCTGAGTGCTACAGTACACTCTAGCTGCTAACGAGACCGAGCGTGAGTGTTTTTCTGCCTTCGAACCGAGCCAACCCCCTCTACGTTGCGCATGGGCCTCCTTTTATAAGCTAAAGGGGTCACCGACAGGTGGCAACGTAGACAAGGGTAAAAATGGAAAAGGAGTTGCGGTTGGTACAACTACCTGTACAGTGTATCATACCTAACCCTGACGGCAGGTGACAAAGGCATTAAATGCCCATCTGCGTCGCCCAAACAGTGCAGAAAGGGACCGTCAGGGACGCCACCGCTCGCCATGATGGCAATCTTGTCAGCGTCGCTTGCCACCTCGCACCGCTGGCTGCACAGCCTCTTGCCACGCGTGCCTGGAAAGGCCCCAGGGCGACACGTTGGTGGATGTGCTAGAGCGCGGGTGCAGAGTGGTAGCTTGTCGCGGCAAGCGCCTTGCCCCGGTCATTGTCTTGTCGCGTCCGGAAGCTTGTCGCTCATCAGGCCTTGCTGGAACGCGTGGCGCGTCGCGGCAAGTTCCTTGAGATGCCTTGGTTGGCCTTCCCGGCAAGCTCCTCTTGCCGGGGCCTTGTCTCCTTGGCTTGAATACTTTGTTCTTGAATGGCTCCAAAGGAACCACGGAGGACCTTGGCGGTCACCCGGCAAGCCTTGCCACGGGGTGCTGCAACTGCCCGTGCACAAGTTCGGGATACTAGGGTACCCCTACTCTAGTACACCGACAGGAGCCCCCGGGCCTGGGCCACACACGGTGCCGAGCGCTGTTGGGCTAGGCCCAAAACAGGGCACGGGCACGCGCGGCCTGGGTTACGCCGTATCTCACTCCGTATCCACCGCGCCCTCCCTGAACGGCACGCGTTGAATGCGGCATCCTGGGAGAGATCGTGGGTGGTTTCTTTATTCGGAAGGACGGAACGTCCGCCCCCTCCCTCTTTATAAGCAGGGGAAACAGGGGCAGTTCGCCCACCTCGCCGGTTGTTACTCCAATCTCAAAAATCTCCGCAGCTCCCCCCTTCTTCCCAAAGCTGAAAGAGAGCAGCGCTCCACCCCCCATCGCCACCGGCACCACCAACGCAGTCGATCTCCCCCACCACCTCCGCCATGGCTCCGAAAGCCAACAAGGGGAAGGGCGTGAAGTCAGCCGAGGCGCAGCGGCTCGCAGCGCTGCGAAAGGAGCGGGCAATCTCCCCCCCCCCCTAGCTCGCCGCGAAGGAGCTGAGGGAGTACTACTACCTCTTCTGGTCGACGGAGACGCGAGCGCATCCGCGCACGAAGGTACTCTCAGCTGCCACTTCGGAACTGGCTCCGAACGGGTACCCCTTCTTCGCGCTGTTCTTCTACTGCGGGCTCTGCCCGCCCTTCTCTGAATTTTTCTGTGACATCATGAACACCTACGGGTTCCGCCTCCTTGACTTCACCCCCAACGTCGTTCTGACCATGGCAGTTTTCGCACATCTCTGCAAAAACTTTGTCGGAGTCCATCCAAACGTAGCTCTTTTTCGCCACTTCTTTATGCCCCGAGTTGAGAGAGGAGAGCCTTTATCCGGCGGAATCGCCTGGATCTCGAGAGTCAGCAAGAAGGAAGCTTATCTGGAGGGAGAGCTCCGCAGCAAGTGGGAGGAATGGAGAGCAGATTGGTGCTGGATTGTCGAGGAGAACCCGCAGCCATTTACCGCCCGGCGCCAAACCCCAATAGTACGCGGCAACAATTGGAGCAACGTGGCCCCGGAAGATGATAGGCTGAAGATTGCCGTCACCCGGATCTTACGCCTCAGGCTTGCCGGGCTCACTGTAGGCGCCGTTGGCGCAGATTTTCTTCGCCGCCGCATCGCGCCCCTTCAGGAGAGGAGGAGACCCGCTTGGGAGTTCCAGAACTCGGCGTATATCATGAGGCTGCGCCCGGGCCTCAACTTCAACTTCACTGTCCTGGAACTGGACGTGATGCTCCTGGAACTGTTCAAGCGCGATCCTCAACATCCATTCATGTTGCCGAGGGGTGTCGTTCCGCTGTGCAACAACTCCTCGCTCGACTGCATCCGTGCAATGATGCCGCTGTGCGATTCGCACGGAATTGTTCCAACTTGGCAAGAGCCTGCAGACGACATCGTGCAGGAGTTCTTTGACGGCTTGGTAGAAGTGCCGGTCCGCCCCGATGAACAGAAAAGCCTCACTCACGACACCATCGATGCGGAGATGCAACGCATCGCCACTAGGCTGGAAGAGGTGGCGGCAGCAGCTGCCGCGGGCGAGTTTGGATTCACCGTGGAGGAGGCAGAGGCAGCAGAGGCGGCAAGCCTTGCCGAGCGAGAGGAGCTTGTCGGCGAGGAAGAGCTTGTCGGGCCTGAATCTGAGTCGAGCGAGCCCGCCGAGGGCGCGAGCGATCCGTTGCAGATCGACTCCTCCTCCTTCTCACCTTCAGGCAGCTCACCGCAAGCGGAGCCCCCAGCACCAGCAAGAAGGCGTCTCCGCAAGGCCGGGGACGTAGCAGGGCGGCAGACGGGTCAATAGCCGCCGCACCGCGCGACGCGCTCGACCGCGGCAAGCACTGTTGCCGCGGGAGCACCTCACGCCGCTGCGGCAACTGGAGCGAGGTCTTCCCGGTCCACCGCTACGGCTCCTGCTAAGCGGACAAGGGAACCTACTTCTCCGCCTCGCCGCACCGGAGGCGAGCCGGACTTCGATCTCTCCGCGCTCAGCTCTGACGAGGAAGAAGAAGAGTGAGATTCTTTGCTGTACTTGTAGTTTTTCAATTCTTGTTGTTTTGTCTTGTATCTGATTTGCTTTACTCTGAATCCGTTCCTTTTCAGGACTGGCCCAGAGAGCGGCGAAGAGAGCCAAGGTCCCGGTGATTGTCATCGAGGACGAACCCACCGCGACAGCAGGGGACGTGTCTGAGACCACCTTGCCGGACCCGACAACTATTCCCCAAAGCAGCCCCCAGCGCAGCCCCCAGCGTAAGTGTATAGTTTACTTCTTGCTGTCGGGCGCGCATGGGTGCTCTTTCTTTGCTGATATCTGACTGTTGGTTTGTGCAGGAGCAGAGCAGCCTCACCAGGAGTGCCCGGAAGCCGCTCCCGAAATGCCATCTGCTTCGCCTACATCGCCAAGGGAGGATTCCCCGGCAAGGGAGCGTTCTCCGGCAAGGGACAGTTCTCCGGCAAGGGATAGCACCAGCGACCCCCCGGTGGCGGAGACCACGACTGTAGATCCTAGTGCAGGTAACCCTCTTGCTTGAAAACTTCCCCTGGGTTTTTCTTCTTCTGATTTTCTTTTCGGATATTTGCTTGACTTTTCTCCCCTCTTCGGTCGCCAGATCCATCTGCCACGGAGCCGATGGAAACCGAGGTCGCCGGCGAGGAGAACGCACGCAGCAACAACGACGACGCCGCTGCCACCGAAGAAGAGGCCGGCGCTGATGATCCCGTCGGTGAAGAGTCCGCCAAAGCTACCGCCCAGAAGCTGGCAAGGAGTCCGGCGGTCGCACTGACGGCCCCGAGGCCGCAGGAGCGTCAGGCGCTACGTCGACCGCCGATTCCTCCGCCGTTGCTGCAGCGCCAGGCTCCGAAGAGCCCCAGCCCGACGCCTACTTGAAGGCCGGCGATGGTATCTTCATCAAGCTCCCCTGGGCGCCAAGCTCCAGGGCGCCGGTCGAAGGAGAAATCTTGGATGGAGAGGTGCTCGCCTCTGCTGGGCTGACGCTGGTCGACGCGCTGAGCAGTAGCAGCGACGAGCCTGAGGAGGAGCGGCTGCTGCGGAAGCTGTTGTCGCTCTACCGCGCCCGACAGGCCAAGCTGGCATCCCGAGAAGCGCTTGTCGCGAAGGCGGGAGTGGACATCGAGAAGCGCGCGGAGGAGCTCCGGGGTCTCAGGCAGGAAGCTCTCCGATCCCTAGCAGAAGAGCGGGAGCAACTCGCCGAGGAGCGGAAAGCCTTCCTCCTCGGGAAGGCTGAGGTTGAAGAGCAGTTGCGGCTTGTAGCCGAGAAGCTATCTGCGCAGGAAGGCGAGTTGGCGTAGCGCAAGGTCAACCTTGACAGCCATGAGGAGGAGCTTGCTGCGCGCGAGCAAGCAATTGGCGGGGCTCTCAAGGAAGCAAAGGATGCTACCGCAGCTGCCGAGGCCGCCAAGAAGGAGCTGGAGACGAAGATGGCGCAGCTGGAGGCCGATCTTAAGGCGAGCGGCGAGGAGCTTGCTGCGCTCAAGCGTGAGCGCGAGAAGGACGCCGCCACTCATGGCGAGCTGTAGGGTCGTCTCGCTGAGAGGAGCAAAGAGCTTAGCGCCGCCAAGGACTCCAACGCAGATCTTGAGTTGAAGGTGGTTACTTTGACTCAAACGCTGGACGGTGCCAGGGAGCAGGAGGTGGCCTTGAAGGAGAAGATCAAGGCCGACGAGGTGCTGTTGGCGAATGCTGCTGCCGCCCAGAACACTTTTAGGGAGACTGTGGAGCACTGGACTGAGGGTCTCGTGGATGCTGCCGCAACCGTCGACAGGGAGTTGGCACAGCTGGGGATGGAGGATTTTGGATATTCCTCCGATGAGCACCTCCAACCCAGCGCCAAGCTCAGCTTGTTCTTAAAGGGCGTGGCGACGGCCCTCCAGCGGCTCCAGGAGAAGATCTTAAAGCAGCTGGCCGACGAGTCGCGCAAGATCTGCGCGGGGGCTCTTCAGAAGGTGCTGGTGAAGGTGGCCTTCCGCAACCCAGGCCTCAACCTCACCAACGTCCTCAGGTCCTTGCCGCTGGATGTTGATCTGGAAGCGCTCAAGACCCTTGTCGCACCCATTGTGGACAAGGTGAGCAGGATCAAGAGGGTTGAGGGCGATCGCGTAGATTAGGCCGCCCGTTTTCTCTTTTTCTTGTCGCTGCTGGCCATGTTATGAGAACAATCTGTTAGAGCTGCGACAAGCTATCTTGTAATATAACTCTATTTTGGGTAGAGATGGCTGTGTTATTTCCTTTACTTGATTCCTTCCTTTGTATGTTTTGCCCTACGCTTTTAGGGAACTTGTCGGCGCAGGCACCTTAGCCGCGAGCGCTGAGTGCGGGACGTCAGCAGCCTGCTGGCGGTGCTGCTACCGACAAGAAACCTTGTCGCAACTAGTCGCAGCTCACTTAAGTTGTTGAGCGGACTCGAAAAAAAGTAAGGGCGCAACTAGCTACGAGTTGGTTCCTCCGCGCACAGGTTTTCCATACAAAGCACAGTCGTTCGAGGAAGATAACTTAAAAAAATTTAAAACTGATTGCTCAAACCTTAGCAACTTAGCTTTTCTGTTGTTTGCTTCCCGGTAAGGCGAAATTTCCTCGGGCGATGCTCGGTCCGGGCCATTATCTTCTCCTTTCCCCCCGGCAAACTTGTGGGCGAGGGAGCCTTCCTTTCTTTGAGAAAGAGAAAGAAGAGAAAATAAAGATATGGAGCCTTACGGCTCGTTATTGCTTACCGGGGGTAGGCGCTGCACAAAGTGTCAGATAATGCATGCAAAAAAAAGGGTAGAAAGCATGAAATTGACAAGATGTGCGGAGCACATGAGTTTTACTTATGCACGGGGTCTGCGCCCGGCTTTGTACAAAGGATTACATGCAACATCGGCAAGACTTGTACAAAAGGTGGTTGCCGGAACGGGTTCCGGCAACCGCGCCCTACGGGTAAAACTTACGAAGATGCTCAATGTTCCAGGAGTTGCTCACCGGAATGCCATCTTCGGTCTCAAGGCGGACAGCGCCAGGCCAAGTGACTCGTTTCACCCGGTAAGGGCCTTCCCACTTCGGCGTCAACTTGTTGGAATTCTTGGCAGACTGAACGCGCCGAAGAACAAGGTCGCCTTCCTCGAGACTTCTGGCATTAACTTTGCGGCTATGGTAGCGGTGCAAAGGTTGCTGGTATCAAGCAGCTCGTACAGCAGCCTGAAGACGGTCCTCCTCAAGGAGCAGCGCGTCATCTTGTCGCAGCTGCTCTTGCTCAAGCTCATCATAAGCGAGCACTCGAGGTGACCCGTATACGAGTTCCGTGGGGAGAACTGCCTCTGCTCCATAGACTAGAGCGAAAGGTGTCTAGCCAGTGGCTCGATTTTGGCGTCGTTCTGATCGACCAAAGAACCACCGGCAGCTCCTCAATCCAGTTCTTTCCGCACTTGCGTAGCCTGTCGAAAGTCCTGGTCTTGAGCCCACGCAGCACTTCACCATTTGCCCTCTCCGCTTGACCGTTGCTTCTCGGATGAGCAACAGAAGCGAAGCAGACCTTGGCGCCAAGATCTTGGACGTACTGCATGAAGGTGCGGCTCGTGAACTGCGTGCCGTTGTCGGTGATGATCTTGTTAGGGATCCCGAAGTGGCAAACAATCGACCTGAAGAACTTGACCACTGACTGTGATGTCACCTTCCTCACTGCTTCCACTTCCGGCCACTTTGTGAACTTGTCGATTGCAACGTACAAGTACTCAAAGCCCCCGACAGCTCGGGGAAAGGGGCCGACGATGTCGAGCCCCCAGACCGAAAATGGCCAGGATAAAGGGATCGTCTGGAGAGCTTGAGCTGGCTGGTGTATCTGCTTGGAATGGAACAGGCACGCTTCACACTTGGTTACTTGTGAAGTTGCATCCTGGAGGGCTGTCGGCCAAAAGAAACCTTGCCAGAATGCTTTGCCGGCAAGTGCTCTTGCGCCAATGTGGTGACCACATATGCCTCCATGTATCTCTGCCAACAGCTTTTGTCCGTCTTCCCGGTGAATACACTTCAATTTCACGCCGTTGAGTCTTCTTCTGTAAAGCGTGTTGTCGACAAACTGATACATACTTCACTGTCGGGCTACTCTTTCCGCTTCTTCTTGCTCTTCGGGAAGTTCTCCTGTCTGAAGGAAACGGAAAATCTGTTGTGCCCATGTTGGAGCTTGCGGCTCGACAACAAGGGCTAAAGGCATATTTGCTGCTGCGGGAACATCCGCTTCTACGGCGAGAACCTGCGGCTCAGCCGGAGCTTGACGTTCCCCGGCAAGCTTGCCGGAGCAAAACTTGTTGGGAGCGTCTGCTTCAACGAAACAAACCCTAGGGCTTGTCGGAGCAAACTACTCCTCAGCATCCTTGGTGTTGATCTTGAGGACCTTCTTGGCGGCGGCTTCGGGGAGCTCTGCCGAAAAATAGTCACCAGATATCAACTTCCTCTTCTAGTAATGTCCAGTTGATGGCGTTACGGACGGTTGAGTCAGCTTGAGCACAAAGATCCCTGGTTCCACAGGTAACTTAAGTGCGGCGCACTTTGACAGGCCATCGGCAATGTCGTTCTGAGCTCTCGGAACATGTTCCATCTGTAGGCCGTCAAAGTGCTCTTCTAGCTTTCTCACTTCATCAACGTAAGCTTCCATCAACGGACTCTGATAATTCTTGTTCACTTGGCGGACGACAAGCTGTGAGTCACCCCTGACAATGAGCTTCTTGATCCCAAGGTCTGCTGCGATCCTGAGACCGGCAAGCAAACCTTCATACTCTGCGGTATTGTTCGTCGCTTGCTCCTTGGGAAAATGCATCTGGACTACGTACTTGAGGTGCTCTCCGGTGGGTGCAATAAGTAGCACGCTCGCACCGGCGCCTTGCAGCGAGAAGGCACCATCAAAGTACATCAGGCACTCTTTGCTTGCTTCCTTGACGGGGATGCTCGTTTCTGGAATTTCTTCGTCTTGAGTTGGCGTCCACTCTGCTATGAACTCTGCCAATGCTCTGCTTTGGATAGTTGAAGTGCTCTCAAACTTGAGGCCAAAGCCTGACAGTTCCAGTGCCCACTCGACAATCCTGCCTGTTGCTTCTGGATTTTGCAGTATCCTCTTCAGCGGAAAACGAGTGACGACTGTGATCTCATGTGCTTGAAAGTAATGACGCAGCTTTCTTGAGGCCATGAGAAGGCCGAAAAGCAATTTCTGCACACCAGAGTACCTTGACCTAGCCCCCTGCAGAAGGGAACTGACAAAGTAAACTGGGCGCTGCACCATTCTCTTCTGCATCCCCTCATGCGCCTGTGCAGATCCATCTTTGTCGGGACCAGAGCTTGCCAGCGAAGTCCCTTGCTTGTCGCTAGATGCACTTGCCATGGTTGCTGGCTCATCATCCGCCTCCCTCTCCGCTACTAACGCAGCACTAACCACTTGATTGGTTGCCGCTATATACAACAGCAACTTCTCTTGTGGCTTAGGTGCGACAAGTGTTGGAGTGGAGGAAAGGTATCTCTTTAAGTCCTGCAGTGCAGCCTCCGCTTCCGGAGTCCATTTCATTGGACCTGCCTTTTTCAATATTTTGAAAAATGGCAGGGCGCGCTCAGCAGACCTAGAGATAAACCTACTGAGAGCAGCCACGCAACCGGCAAGTCTTCGTACATCCTTGACGCGCTTTGGTGCTTCAATCTGCTCAATGGCCTTGATCTTGTCGGGATTGGCTTCAATTCCCCGCTGAGACACGAAGAACCGGAGAAGCTTGCCGGAGGGGACTCCAAACACACACTTCTCGGGGTTAAGCTTGAGGTTGATCTTGCGCAGGTTTGCAAAGGTTTTGTCTAAATCTTGAATCAGAGTTGCTTTGTCCTTGCTCTTGACCACTATGTCATCCATGTATGCTTCCACATTTCTGTGTATTTGTGGCTCAACAGCGTCATGGACTACCCTTGCAAACGTTGAACCAACATTCTTTAAACCGAAAGGCATCCGTACGAAACAGTATGTGCCACATGGTGTGATGAATGTGGTCTTCTCCTCATCCTATTCTGCCATGAAGATCTGATGGTATCCTGAGTATGCATCAAGAAATGAAAGCAAGTCACATCCGGCTGTGGAGTCAACAATCTGGTCGATGCGCGGCAAGGGAAATGGGTCTTTGGGACAAGCTTTATTGACATCGGTAAAGTCGATACAAAGTCTCCATTTCCCGTTTGCCTTGCGCACGACTATAGGATTGGCCAACCACGTAGGATGGAGCACTCCTCTGACAAGGCCTGCTGCTTCCAATTTCTTGATTTCTTCTGCAATGAACTCTTGGCGCTCCACTGCCTGTTTCCTGACTTTCTGCTTGACGGGCCGCGCATGAGGACAGACGGCAAGATGGTGCTCGATTACTTTCCTGGGAACACCGGGGATGTCAGACGGTTTCCATGCAAACACGTCGACGTTCGCCCGCAGGAAAGCAATGAGCGCGCTTTCCTATTTAGGGTCGAGAGTGGCACTGATGGTGAACGTACCACCAGTGTCGTCCTCCTTGGCGGACACCTTCTTGGTCTTTGGTGGAGCTACCATTGTCTTCTTACACTTGCCGGTGGAGCTCGATGGTGCGTCCTCGACGGTAGCGTAGCACTCCGAAGAGGTGCGCTTGCCGGAGTGGGCATCAAAACTCTTGCGGGACTTGGTCTTCTTCTTCCCCCCGGGAGCTTCAATGGCAAGTGACTTGCGATCTGTTGCGGCTGCTGCTTCCCGGTAGATCTTGTCGGCGCAGATAAGAGCGTCCTTTTTGTCGCCAGGGACAGAGATGACACTTATCGGGCCAGGCATCTTCAGCATGTTGTATGCATAGTGAGAGGCTGCCATGAATTTGGCGAGTGCTGGACGGCCGAGTATCCCATTGTAAGGCAATGGAATGTCAGCAACATCAAAAGTGACCCTCTCAGTCCTGAAGTTTAACTCGCTGCCAAATGTTACCGGCAACGTGATCTTTCCCTTCGGCTTGCTTCTTCCCGGATTGATTCCTTGGAATGTGCCGGTCTCTTCGAGCTCGCTATCAGGGATCTGGAGTTTCTGGAGTACCGCAGAGGAGATCAGGTTCAAGCCGGCCACGCCGTCAACTAGCATCTTAGTGACCTTGAGGTTGCGGATAGTTGGTGAAACCAACATCGGCAAGCACCCGACCGCAGTTATGCGATCAGGGTGGTCCTCAATATCAAAGATGATAGGCGTGCTGGACCATTTTAGAGGCTTGCGTTACTCGACGGGTGGTTCTGCTGCATTGACTTCCCGCACCCACTGCTTGAGCTGGCGGTGTGAAGTATGCAGAGAAGCACCGCCGTCAATGCACATGACCTCTGTGGCTTTCTGGAACTCCTGCTCATCGGTCTCGTCATCATCCATATCTTCATCGTCGTCGTCGTCTTCATCCTTGTCGCGGCCGTGGGGAGGTCTGTCTCCTTGGCGCTGCTTGGCCTTGCCGCGGCGTCCTCCTCGGCCGGAGCGTTTCTTGCCGGCTCCTCCAGCACCTTCCTGGGCTTTCTCCTTGTCGCGTCGCTCGTATTCAGCCTTTTGCTGCTTGACAAGTTGCTCGACCTTCTTGCAGCTTTGGAGGTCATGGCCCTTGGTGCGGTGGATCTTGCAGTACTGCTTGTTGGTGCCGTCCTGCTTGTCGGCGACCGCCACAGCCTGGTAGTTGGTGCCTGCGGCAATCTCCTTGCCGGAGCTACCAGCTTTGGCTTTCTTGGCGCCACCTCCGTTGCCAGACTGCTCAACGACTAGCACATCTTTGCCTTTCTTCTTTCTGTTGTTCCGCCGCCGGTTTTTCTTTGCCGGGGCAGTATCTTCACTATCAGATCCTCCTGCTTCTGTATTCTCCCCGGGGAGTTTCCTCCCCTCCTCAGCACGCGCACACTTGTCGGCCAGGGCATATAGCTCACTGACGTCTCTAATCTTGCACATCTCCATCTCCTCCCGCATCTTGCGGTTTCGCACATTCTGATGGAACGCGCTGATTACCGCGGCAGGGTGGACATCTGGGATGTTGTGCTGTACGCGGCTGAATCTCTGAATGTACTTGCGCAGGGGCTCTCCTTCCTTCTGGGCGAGCAGATGAAGGTCGCTCTCTTGGCCATGAGGCTTGTGGCCGCCTGTGAAGGCGCCGACAAACTGATGGCATAGATCTACCCAGGAGGATATGGAGTTGTCCGGCAAGTGCATGAGCCAGGATCTGACATTGGGCTTGAGCACCAGCAGGAAGTAGTTGGCCAGGATCTTGTCGTCCCGCCCCCCGGCAGCTTGCACCGCGATGGTGTAGATGCTGAGGAATTCCAACGGATGCGACTTGCCATCGTACTTCTCTGGTACATCTGGCTTGAAATTCTTCGTGCTGGGCCACTGGACTTGCCGCAGCTCACGAGTGAACACAGGGCAACCTACCGCGTACGGCAAGTCGCCTGGTTCCCCTGGCGCATGCATGCCGACAGAGGGCCCAGCGCGCTGGTCCGATTGACGCAGCGCTTCCCTTCGGCGCTCGATGCGAGTACGAGCGTCTTCTTGCTGTCGTTCGTGAAGAACTTGGCGCTGATCGCGACGATCTCGTGGATCCGACGATGCAGTGGAGTCGCTGTCGAGGAGGATCCGGCGAGTCGGCGATCTTGCCCTTCGTGGTGGAGAGTGCATGGTGTTTGCACCCCCACCGGTTTTGTCGCCATCAGTTTGTGCCTGGCAGTCCTACCGCGGCAGCGAAGTACTCGGTTGCCGTGGAGTGTCGCCGTTGGCGAAGCCGATGAGACTCTGAATGGTGGCCCTCCATTCGTCGATCTTGTCTGTCGTTGGAGGGTAATCCAGGAGCAGTTGAGCTCGCGCCAAAGCTTCTGCTCGAGTGGTGGGCGGAAGTGGCGAACGGTGCGAGGAGCGGGATATGCTCGGACTTCTAACTAAGTTAGAAGGAGCAGCATCTCGTCCGGGCGACCGTGTCTCGCTCGTGCCAGCATGTTGGCGTGCATGCTGGTCTTGAGCACTCCGAGATCCACCAGCTCGATCTTGGTCTAACAAACGTATGGTACTGCGAATACCATGACGCTGTCGGTCCTGCGCCTCCTGAGATGGGCGCGGTGCATGTACGGATGCCGAGGTCTACGCAGCCTTGTCCTTGGACCTGGCAGCACCGTGAGCTCCCTCGTCGATGTCCGTTCTTCCGCCGGCGTCTACCCCACCACCTGTTTGCTCTGGTGGTGGTGGGATCGACGTGGACGGGGCAGCTGCCGCCGAAGTCTTCTTCTTCAGTGGCATGTCGATGAAGAAAATGAAGATCTAGCTCGTGTGAACGCCAGATCAGGTTCACACAACCTCGACGCCCCCTACCTGGCGCGCCAAAGATGTCGGGGAAACTGATCCACGAACACCTATGGGACCAGCGGACCGATCCCCTTTCGGTTCGGCGGGGGGCGGAGATCGCACGAAGAGCGGATCGAGGCGAAGCACACGAGCGGTTTACCCAGCTTCGGAGCTCTCCGGAGAGATAACACTCCTACTACTGCATGTCTGAGTGTATTGAGTTCTTGCTCGGGAGCGCTGAGTGCTACAGTACACTCTAGCTGCTAATGAGACCGAGCGTGAGTGTTTTTCTGCCTTCGAACCGAGCCAACCCCCTCTACGTTGCGCATGGGCCTCCTTTTATAAGCTAAAGGGGTCACCGACAGGTGGCAACGTAGACAAGGGTAAAAATGGAAAAGGAGTTGCGGTTGGTACAACTACCTGTACAGTGTATCATACCTAACCCTGGCGGCAGGGGACAAAGACATTAAATGCCCGTCTGCGTCGCCCAAACAGTGCAGAAAGGGACCGTCAGGGACGCCACCGCTCGCCACGATGGCAATCTTGTCAGCGTCGCTTGCCACCTCGCACCGCTGGCTGCACAGCCTCTTGCCACGCGTGCCTGGAAAGGCCCCAGGGCGACACGTTGGTGGATGTGCTGGAGCGCGGGTGCAGAGTGGTAGCTTGTCGCAGCAAGCGCCTTGCCGCGGTCGTTGTCTTGTCGCGTCCAGAAGCTTGTCGCTCATCAGGCCTTGCCGGGACGCGTGGCGCGTCGCGGCAAGTTCCTTGAGATGCCTTGGTTGGCCTTCCCGGCAAGCTCCTCTTGCCAGGGCCTTGTCTCCTTGGCTTGAATACTTTGTTCTTGAATGGCTCCAAAGGAACCACGGAGGACCTTGGCGGTCACCCGGCAAGCCTTGCCGTGGGGTCCTGCAACTGCCCGTGCACAAGTTCGGGATACTAGGGTACCCCTACTCTAGTACACCGACAAAGAGGGATATAATAAAACCTTTCATGAGGATCATTGGACAAAATAAACTTGATTCTTTGTAATAGTTTTGTGATATGATGATAGTGATATGTGAGTCATGTTAATGAGTAATTATGTTTTAGTAAGAATATTGGTGTTAAGGTTTGTGATTCCCTATGCAAGAACAAAAGTCAATAGTTATGCAATAAAATTACATCCTACTTGTGGTGCATTATTTGGTATTAGTTATGCTTAATTATCGCTTATGAGATTCTTCGTTTCTTGGTTGGATGCTTCTCAATCTTTTGCTAGCCTTCACTTGCACTAAGTATGATCACTACTTGTGCATCCAAAATCTTTAAACCCAGTTTTTCCATATGAGTCCACTATACCTACCTATATGCGGTATTTCCCTGTCATTCGAAGCAAATTAGTATGTGGCATCTCTAATTTCAAAATAAATTTCCTTTTTGTGTGCTCGTACTGCTCATGAAACGGTAGGGGGTGGCTGATATTTTCCATGCTAGATGTGTTATTCTCAAGATGAGTGTTTATTCACTTGTCGTTGCACGAGAGTACGGCAAAGGTACTAGGGATACCCAGTCTCAAAATGAAAATGAACTTACTTTATGTTGTCAAATAATAAATTCCTTGGAAAGTGTTGGTATGGACGACACCCATGGATTCGGTTAGCCATGTAGTGTGAAAGTATGGTGGAAAAAGGAATAAAATATATTTTCTGTTTGGGAACCGCCTATGATATATCTAGCTTAGAAAGTAGTGGGAACTACTCGATCATTTTTGTTGACAGGAAAAGCACGCCACCCAAAATATTTTATCTCTATCTTTTTCGCTTTGAGCTCTAGCACCTCTACAAATCCCTACTTTCCTCTGTGAAGGGCCTTTCTATTTACTTTATGCAATTTTTATTTTTATTTGAGTCTCCATCTTCTCTTATAAAGCACCAATTAAGAGGCACTATGATCGTATTTGAGCATTGGGTGTAGCTAATATGCGAGTATGTTTCATGAATGGATCAATGATTGAGCATAATGTGCTAGGGATAGCTTGCTTTAGCATTGATATTTTGAAAAGACATAGTTGCTTGTTGATATGCTTGAGTATTGAAATCTTCATGTCAAAACTAGACTATTGCTTTGAATTATATAAAAGTCCAAATGTCCATGCTACAAAGGAAATATTACATGATGAACATCTTAGGCACCATTCCACATCAAAAATTCTGTTTTTATCATTTACCTACTCGAGGAGGAGCAGGAATTAAGCTTGGGGATGCTGGTACGTCTCCAACGTATCTATAATTTTTATAGTTCCATGCTGTTATATTATCATTCTTGGATGTTTTATAATCATTTTATAGCAACTTTATATCATTTTTTGGGACTGGCCTATTGACATAGTGCCCAGTGCGAGTTGCTGTTTTTTACTTCGCAGAAAATCAATACCAAACGGAGTCCAAATGCAGCAAAACTTTTTGGTGATCTTTTCTGGACCAGAAGACACCTATTGTGTCAAAGAAGTACCATAGGGGGGCTCCGAGGGGAGCACAACCCACTTGGGCACGCCTGGGGGCCCAGGCACCCCCTGGTGGGTTGTGCCCACCTCGGCCGCCTCATGCACCGCCTCTTTACTCTATAAATACCCCAATGTTCTAGAAACCCTAGGGGAGGCGACGAAAAACAATTCCAGCCGCCGCAAGTCCAAAAACAATAGATCCAATCTAGACACCATCGCGGAGGGGTTCATCATCCTAATTGGTGCCTCTCCGATGATGCGTGAGTAGTTTATTGTAGACCTACGGGTCCATAGTTAGTAGCTAGATGGCTTCCTCTCTCTCTTTTAATTCTCAATGCAATGGGCCTCTTGGAGATCTATTTGATGTAACTCTTTTTGCGGTGTGCTTTTTTGGGATCCAGTGAACTTTGAGTTTATGATCAGATCTATGTTTTTATCCATGAAATTTATTTGAGTCTTTTGATCTCTTATATGCATGATTACTTATAGCCTTGTATTTCTTCTTCAAATCTTTGGTTTAGTTAGGCCGACTAGATTGATTTTTCTTGTCATGGGAAGATGCGCTTTGTAATGGGTTCGATCTTAAGGTGCTCGATCATAGTGACAGAAGGGGAACCGACACGTATGTATCGTTGCTATTAAGGATAACAAGATGGTGTCTATTCCTATATGAGTAGATCTTGTCTACATCATGTCATCGTTCTTATTGCATTACTCCATTTCTCCATGAACTTAATACACTAGATGCATGCTGGATAGCGGTCGATGTGTGGAGTAATAGTAGTAGATGCAGGTAGGAGTTGGTCTACTAATCTTCGACATGATGCCTACATAATGATCATTGCCTAGATATCATCATAATTATTTTAAGTTCTATCAATTGCCCAACAGTAATTTGTTTACCCACGGTATGCTATTTTTCTTGAGAGAAGCCACTAGTGAAATGTATGGCCCCGTGGTCTATTTTCTCATCATATACTTTCAGACCTATTTTGATATTTACCTTTTTATTTATTTGCAACTTTTATTTTTAGATCTATATTATCAAAAACCCAAAATATCTTGCTGAATTTTATTTCTTTTTATTTGCATCTACCAATCTACTACAATTTTATGTCGTCAACTTGATAATTTCTGGCACCCTTACCTGAAGGGATTGACAACCCCTTTAACACGTCAGGTTTCAAGTATTTATTCTTTGTGTGCAGGTACCATTTACGTAGTGTTGCGTGGTTCTCCTACTGGTTCGATAACCATGGTCTCATCACCAAGGGAAATACCTACCATTGTTGTGATGCATCATCCCTTCCTCTTTGGGGAAATACCAATGTAGTTCAAGCCGACATCACTCAGTTAGTTAATTACAGATCCTTACAAACCTACATGAGTTGTGTGCATTAGTGTATTTACATACCTACAATTTTATGCATGCGGTATTTCTATGAGTTTGTTCAACATTTTCCCTTTTATGGAACTTGAATATTCATGATGTGAGAATTAGTGTGCTCGATTAGATACAACATGATTTGTTGATGGTATACAGAGTGCGTGAGTTATTCATTTCATGTAACCAATTAAATTGAAATTCACAAAATAAAAAATTACTTGGTAATGTGTTAACTAGATATAACATGATCATTTACAGTTAGAACAATTGCTAATTATCTCATTGTCGTAAAAAGTATGCAAATAATCTCCTAGCTCTTAGGGCTAATCAAGATATTTTCACTCACAGCCACATTTCAAATAACTAGTTTGAGATAGCTTTACAACTTTCTCACAGCACACAACTTGCAGTAGCTTTTCCACATTCCCACGAGTGCTTTCATAAAATCTACAACCTAACCAAACACAACCTTAATCTCCTTCAATAATCCATTTTAATCTACACAATGGTATTTCAATTCGAGATAAGCTATACATGGAAAAGATGCACATCGTGGTGTGATTCCATTCAGATGATCGGTTCCTAGTTTCATTGAATGTAAAACTTAAATTTTTTGTTCATGTTTGAAACCTTCTTAGATGAACTAGCTAATTGCCTATGTGTTGCAACAGGGGCATACACATCCTAGTGGTTCAACACCAATTATGTCTGACATATACGTTACTTGCACCATATTATAGATTTTGGTAAGGTTCAATTCGATTTGAGTATGGGTAGGAAAGGCAAGCAAAGGTTTTCTTTAGCTGTGGGTTTGGTAAATTTTGATTTGGGTGTGGGCAGGGGAATGCAAGAAAAGTTTTGGTTTAGTTGATGTTTTGGTAAGATTGTATTTGCTTCGATTTACTTAATGCAGGACATGGTTTTGGTAAGAGATGATTTAGTTAATGCAAAACATTGTTTTGGTAATATTTGATTGGGTTAATGAAGAACATAGTTTTCAGTGTGATAAAAAAGGAAAACATCGATTTGATATACATTATTTCAAACCAAGAGGATGGGGCCCGAAATCACATTTGGTGACGTACAAACACCAATCCCCTTTAATAGTAAAGATTTTGGCAAACTCTTTGCACACTGTCAACATTTGAAGTTTCCTTTGACCACTTGCTTCATCTCGCTATTTGATGTGACTCATGTATTGTATGTTTTCTGTTTTCATGGTCATAGACGAGTAGGTCTACATCTCCCTACTGGAGTGTACATATGTGTTCACATGTGCATGTTATTTTGGAGGAATTTCAGTAGTTTTTTCACACACAATTGACCGATCGAAATTTCTTTTGACCGCTAGCTTATCTTGATGTTTCAGACGACTTTCATATTATGCATTTTATGTTTCAATCATTGTAGGCAGATAGATATACATTTTTCTACAAGATTGTACAAATGAGTTCATGTGTGCATGTTATTTTGGACGAATTTTCTGGAATCCATCGCACATGGTCATTCGTTTGAAAATTCCTTTGACCACTAGCTTCATCTCTTTGTTCCACACAACTCTCATGTTGTATGTTTTTTATTTTGGTGCTCATCAATAAAGTTCTTCGAGTGTAGCAGTGTGGGTTAAGTTCACCACGTGGACACGAGGTGGAGATCAACCATCCTTGCACACGTAACCAAACAACAACACATTGCATTTGGGGAGCAAATGCTTGTAACCAAATAATCATGCATGTGTTTCTTCTCAACCGGACTTGGAGGGACGAAGGCAACTAAACTAAGTGTAGAACATGTTTTTTTACCCGTATTATCTCAACCCTCTACTCCACCACACATGTGATGAGTCCAAAACCCATGCATGTAACCAAATTGATCCAAAAGGATTGTTGTAGAACAACATGGATTCAGATTGTATTCAATGGCTTGTGGCCTTTGGTTGCATTGATGCGGGAATAATAGGTAAGGGTACGTAAAATAGGGTGATTCGTTACGACATTGTGCTATAGTCCATCGTCCCTTCCTCATGTTGTATAGCTCCAGCCTCCTCTACAAGTGCACATGATTAGTTATAGCCAGTTTTTCCAAATAACAACGTCAAATTTAGGAGCTAATGAAATGTTTGTTATCCTTTATAGAGATTTGTCATGATGTGTCTGCAAGTTATTATTTGACTCCAAGGAAAAAAAGGTACCGTTGATTATTTTGAAAATGCAAACAATCTAAAGAACTACATTGTGTTGAAGATTAAAATAACAAGACGTGGGAGAGTACCGAGCGTAGTGTGGATGGAGGCCTTATCGAGGCGTCTCGTAGTGGTGGACCAGTGTGGGCGTCTGCCTCGTCTCTTGTGGCCTCACGGGCATGGAGGTGTGGTGGACTCCATCTGAGGGAGTCCTAGATTAAGGGGTCCTCGAGCCGCCGGACCATTGCTTACGGGCTAGACTGATGGGCAACTATGGAGCCAAATTAGGGCATGGACTCATGACCGGATGGGAGATCTTCAGAGTCGTGGTGTACCCTCCAAGTCAAGATTTAGCGTGATCTTTCCTTTGTTGTAACCGATCGCATGTAACCCTAACCCTACTGGTGTCTATATAAACTAGAGGTTTTAGTCTTTAGGGCTAGAGCAAAATCCAAAACCCCATCAACCTAGGGTTTAGCTCGCCTGATCAAGAGGTAGATCGACTCTGTAACCATACCATACACATCAAATACAATCAAGCATGACATGGGGTTTTACCTCTTGGAGAGGGCCCGAACCTGGGTAAACACCGTGTTCATCGTCCCTTGTTCCCCCGCAATCCTAGATGCACAGCTCGGGACCCCTACCCAAAATCCGCCAGTTTTGACACCAACATTGGTGCTTTCATTGAGAGTTCTACTACGGATCGCCAAAAGGCCGATAGCCCAACCATTTGTTGGAAATCCCGTTTGCGCTGGGGACATCTTCATCCCTAGCCACATCTTCATGTTCGGTAGCCTCATTTCCCACGTCGACCTCACTGGCCGCTTGGTCCAAGTTGAGAACCTCACCCCCGATTATGGAGCCAGCCACCGGAATTTAGAATCCAGCACCGCCCTTGGGAAAACCCTCCTCCCAAAGAATCCACTACCCCTGCAGAATAACCCACCGAGCCTGATGCTTTGACCTTAGATTCGGTGGGAACGAAGGGGGCTGACACTATCCAGGATCTGGCCCTAAAGCCGGACCCCAATGAAATACCCAAAGAATGTCATGCCGAAGATAGAGGGGGCATCCCCCCAACGGGAACTTCTTCGGTAGATAGCCTGGTAGATCGATTCCTCTCCATAGGAATCTCTGTCAGCAGGCCTACAGCCTACAACTAGATCGGGCTTAAACCTGACAACAGAGAGATCCACACCCCGCCAATCACACACCTCGTCGCTACAATTAAAGAAATGGCGGAGATCACGATCTCCAAAGTTAAAGATGGTATATACCTAGATCTCTAGCCCGGAGACAGACACACGTCAAGAGGAAAGTTCGGATTCGACCTATGATACGGGATCCGACCTCGAGTCGACCCAACCGCACATAGGCGTCTCCCATGTCCCCAGGAACAAACGTAACTACTCACAAAGCATATTCATGTTCATAATCAGAGGAGTAATAATTATCATTAAGGATCTGAACATATGATCTTCCACCAAATAAATGAACTAGCATCAACTACACGGAGTAATCAACACTACTAGCAACCCACAGGTACCAATCTGAGGTTTTGAGACAAAGATCGGATACAAGATATGAACTAGGGTTTGGAGAGGAGATGGTGCTGGTGATGATGTTAATGGAGATTGAACCCCCCCTCAATGAGAGGATCGTTGGTGATGACGATTGATACGTCTCCAATGTATCTATAATTTTTGATTGTTCCATGCTATTATATTACCTGTTTTGGATGTTTATGGGCTTTATTTTACACATTATTATCATTTTTGGGACTAACCTACTAACCGGAGGCCCAGCCCGTATTGCTGTTTTTTTTGCCTATTTCAGTATTTCGAAGAAAAGGAATATCAAACGGAGTCCAAACGGAATAAAACATTCGGGAGCGTGATTTTTGGAACGAACGTGATCCAGAGGACACGGAGTGGAAGTCAAGAAGCAGTCGAGGCGGCCACGAGAGGGTAGGGCCCCCCCATAGGGCACGCCCCCTGTCTCGTGGGCCCCTCGGGCGGCCATCGACCTACTTCTTCCTCCTATATAAGCCTACATAGCCCGAAAACATCTAGGGAGTCACCAAAGAAATATTTCCGCCATCGTAACCTTCTGTATCCGCGAGATGCCATCTTGGAGCCATCGCCGGTTTTCTGCCGGAGGGGGATTCCACCATGGAGGGCTTCTACATCAACACCATAGCCCTTCCGATGAGTTGTGAGTAGTTTACCACAGACCTTCGGGTCCATAGTTATTAGCTAGATGGCTTCTTCTCTCTTTTTGGATCTCAATACAATGTTATCCCCCTCTCTTGTGGAGATTTATTCGATGTAATCTATTTTTGCGGTGTGTTTGTCAAGATCCGATGAATTGTGGGTTTATGATCAAGTTTATCTATAGATAATAATTGAATCTTCTCTAAATTCTTTTATATGATTGAGTTATGTTTGCAAGTCTCTTCGAATTATCGGTTTGGTTTGGCCTACTATATTGATCTTTCTTGCCATGGGAGAAGTGCTTAGCTTTGGGTTCAATCTTGCGGTGTTCTTACCCAGTGACAGAAAGGGTTGCAAGACACGTATTGTATTGTTGCCATCCAGGATAAAAAGATGGGGTTTATATCATATTGCTTGAGTTTATCCCTCTACATCATGTCATCTTGCTTAATGTGTTACTCTGTTCTTATGAACTTAATACTCTAGATGCATGCTGGATAGCGGTTGATGTGTGGAGTGATGTGTGGAGTAATAGCAGTAGATGCAGGCAGGAGTCAGTCTACTTGTTGCGGACGTGATGCCTATATACATGATCATGCCTAGATAACATCATAATTATTCGCTTTTCTATCAATTGCTCGACAGTAATTTGTTCACCCACTGTAATACTTATGCTCTTGAGAGAAGCCACTAGTGAAACCTATGGCCCCCGGGTCTATCTCTTATCATATTTGCTTCCAATTTACTTTTATTTGCATCTTTTATTTTCTGCATCTATATTATAAAAATACCAAAAATATATTTATCTTATCGTATTATCTCTATTAAATCTCACTTTTGCAGCTTGTGATAAAGAACTTTATTATGTAGTCCATCACTTCTATTTCTTCCATGTGACAAGTTCCTATAAAGCTTATTTTCCCACACTAATAGATCATACATATTTAAGGAGCAATTTTTATTGCTTGCACCAATGACAACCTACTTGAAGAATCTTACTCAATCCATAAGTAGGTATAGTGGACTCTCATGGCAAAACTGGGTTAAGGGTGTTTGGATGCAAAAGTGGTATCTCTACTTAGTGCGGAAGTTTTTCTAGTATGAGGTGGAATCAAGTGTCACATGTTAGAGGACCCATGATAATATAAATTCTATTTGAAAATAAGCAAACATAACTATTTATGTTGTCTTCCTTGTCCAACATCAACTTCTTAGCATATAATATTTTAATGAGTGCTCACAATCATAAAAGATGTCCAAGATAGTATATTTATATGTGAACCTCTCTTTCTTTATTACATCCTTTTAATTGCAACAAGTTTCAATTGACATACTTCTTATTTGTGAAATCATCACTATCCATAAGATCATTATACACTCTTTTTTATTTTTATTATTCTATTCATTCTTTATTTCTTTTCTCAAGATCATAGCAAGAAAGCAAATCCCTCAACTCAAAACTACCTTTTTTATTATATAACTCACGGACTTGAATACATAGATAGATCACAAAGCAAAACTCAAAGTTAGATCATACTTAAAACTTTATTCTACAAAACCAAAATATAGCCAAAAGGATCGAACTAAGAAAAACGATAAAGGTAAAGAGGTGATGATGATATGATACCGGAACACCTCCCCCAAGCTTGGCAGAAGCCAAGGGGAGTGTCCATACCCATCTTTGGAAGTGGTAATGAAGGAGTTGTTGATGATGAAAGAAACTTATCCTCCATCTTCCAAGGCATAGGTTCACCATCGTAAAAAGATGAACGAGTCGCCAAGATCCTCAAATCTGCAGCCAAACTCATCCTCTTAAATCTATATTCATACTCACAGTTTTGGTTTTGCGGGTCATAGATCTAGGATTGGAGATACCCGATTTTCTCATGAAGCTTGAAGATGGCCTCCTCAATGTTCTTGGCATCCAGCTTGTGGCCACTGGTAAATTCCCTGATCATGGAGTGATTGGCATTGAGTCCACGCTCCACCATCCATTGGCACTTAAAGACTTGCTGCTCCATTGCTTCAAGCCTTGTCTCCATGCTTTCGGTCTTCTTTGGCCCTTCAACATCACAGATGTGCACCACCCCCTCACGCATCTCAATGGTTTGAGGGTGTCGTAGCACCTCCGCAAGGTAGGGGTTGATGACCTTTGTAACAGCCTGGTTTTTGGCCCCTTTATTTTTCCTTTTGATTTATTTGGTTTTTGCCCTGTTTTTCTGTTTGGAGTGGTTCTGTGGACTTGTCACCTGGGAAATCATCCTCATTCCATCTCCCATGTGGCTCATCATCCTCAAACCTATCCAAGACCATGCCATTTCCATCCTATCCCAAATCCCAATATTCTTTTTCTTGGCGAAATGTTCCTTTTTCATTAAAGGAATTATCCTCATTTGCCCTATGTTGTGAAGCAACCTATATTTTTGTCCATCCAAAAATTCCCAAATAATTCTCAAAAATTGTTTGGGTCATATCTTGCTCAAATGTGACCAAACCCTTCCTTGACATGTTCAAAAATATCCCTCCAATATCCATTCTTCTATTCTGTCCTGAATGGCATTTTGTGAAGGAAGTGCCATTTATCTTATCATGTTTGCTCCCAAACTTTTTGGGCATTCTTTCCTATCCAAATCATTGCCTCATGCCAAAATTAAACTTCATTTGCCTAGCCAATATTCCTCGGTGATTTTCGAAGTTCCTGTCTGAGGGAAGCCATTGTGAAGGAAATCCTAGCTAGGACTATCCAAATGAGTTGAAATTTTGCATGCCTATTCATGTGCTCATATCATTGCCCTCCTCATATTTTCAGCCCTATCCAATCATCTATGTGAGCACAGATCCAAATCTTTGACTCTAGAAATATTTTCAGGTTATGAAGCAAGTATAACTTATATTGCTTCATTAATTCTGATAACTTACCAGATCATGCTCCTACCCTAATGACATCTCTCCACCAAATTTGGGATCATTTCATTAAGCCATTTGCCCTCCAAAATTATTGCAAGTTTTTGGTCAGTGGGTATGTTTGTGAAGCAAGTACTATTTTGGTATGTCCATTTGGTATGAAACTTTTACAGCATCTTCATATGGACAAATAACTCTGCCTTGCCAAATTTTAGCCCAAGTTGCTTCTCTATGTGAGTGCATCATCCAAATCCCTTTTCTGGACCAAATATGCACTTACAAAGCAACTATGTTCATTCTTGGTCCATTTGCCCCCCAAACCTCCAGGATCATAGTCCTTCCCTAGTTAATCACCCCAGACATCATATTTATCTCCAAGCTCATCTCAGTTCATCACTGCATCATGATTCAGTTGATGCAGCAAACTTTCAGTGATCCCTCACATCTCTCTAGGGCAGCTTTGCTTTATCTTTCACCTCCCTCAACCTCAGTGATGCAGGGACTAATCACTAGACATGTCTATACAGTCATTCTTGTCTTCTCCTTGCCAATGCTTGTGGTGACTGCCGCCCTGGCATGCCAGTTCACGCGCTCTGGCATCATCCAACATGTTCTGAGCAGCGTGCGGCTCGGCATCAGCGATGTCCCGCGTCAGGTGTTGCTGACCAAACTTCCCGGCATTCTCCCGTCACTCTCCATCCTCTGCCCCTCCAGGAACCGCCTCGCCGGAGCTAGCCGACGCACGGCCACGGGTGCATTGTGCCCCGTTTGGCTTCGAGCTCCTCTCGTCCATTTCCTCTACTGCCCCTTGGCATTGCGTGCCCTGTGAAGCTTGCCAGTGATGCCTCGTCATGTTCCCATGCTCACCCGTGCTTGATGAGCCTCGGCAGGGCTTTGGCTGAGCTCGAGCGGCGGCAACCGGCTGGACATCTCACCCCGCACCTATTTAAGGCCTCCCCGTCTCTGTTTCTCTTCGCCATCGACCTCACCACTCTCCTCTAGCCCTCCCCAGCCACTTCCCCAAGCTCGAGCTGCTCTCCTCGACCTCCATTGCCACAATGGCTGCCATTCGGCTCCGCTAAAATTCGAGTGAGTCGATGCCTCTCCCTCCATCTCTTCACCTCCACTAGACCACTCAGACCCCGGCGCACCTCCCCAACCCCTCAGTTCAGTGCCGGAGTGCTTATGGACACGTGTCCCCAAGGTTGGCTGCCGCCGTTGCTCTATGCCTCCGTGGTGCACCGCTGTTTTGCTCCTCCCTGACGTTCGTTCTGCATCAGGATGGATGCGCGGTGTCCCCCGATCTCGTAGGTGGTCCGAGCTCCACCTGGGGCAGCTCGAGTCCCTGACGAGCGCCGGTGCATGCCCAGCCAGAGCCTCCTCTGTCGCCTCAAGTAGAGGCTGCCCTACCCTTTCCCAGTACCAGTAGATGGGCTAGCTGAGTGCGGCGCTAGACACCCATCTCGTCGGTGGCCTCGGCTCGGTCGGGGGCTGCCGGAGCCGTCGTGGCCGTCCCAAGCACCGCGCCCCACCCCAGCTCCTCCTCTGTCCCGTGCAGGGAACGGACGAGGAAGAAGACGACCGAGGCTAGGCGGGCCCCGCGTCACCCCCGTCCCCACCAGTCAGCCGCAGAAGCCCTTGCCACCACTTAAGTGGAGGTGTATTCTTCAGAATACGTCTTCCCCTCTCAAAAGCGCACTTCACTTGTTCTTCGGGCCAGAATATGTTTTCTCTGTTAGAAAGTGTATTCCCTAGAAAGACATGTTCTGTTTAAACTGTCGGGGACCTGTTTGTAGAAGTATTTTTACAAATTAGTCCATGAGCTTTAGACGTTCGTATCTTTTTACCCGAGACTCCAAATGAGGTGATTCCAAATCCCACTTCTTCGTTTCATCAAGCCCTTTCCGATGGAATCATTTTCACCATGTTTTTACATTCTGAAAGTGACCATTTTCCCTGCCCTTATTACACCCCCTCCAAGAGAGAACGTTTCCCGATGATTCTTTCCGCGACCTTCTCGCACTTCTTCCCGATGATTCCAACCCTCCCAGGCAAGCCACACCCTCCATTTGCATGAATGTAATGCAGTAACATGGTTTCTTTATTTGACTTATTTAAAATATTGCATCAGCTACGTTTCACATGATCATGCCATTTTCTTGGAGTGGTTTTTGATCTTGCTATTGCCATGATGTTGTTTGGATTACTAGGACTAATGCTTGGAGTTGATGAATATCATGTTGCCATTGGATTATTAGTGGATTATATTATGATAATTTTCATGTTGGTATCTGGTATTATATTTTGGAGTATTACTTTGGATGTCATGTTTCCATTGGATTATTACTGGCTAGTATTATTTTCATGATGATAGCTGAAATTCTATTTTGGAGTACGATTTCGGAGATGATGCTTGCTTGTGGATCTTAGTTGGTTAGCTTGTTCTTGCCTTTGGAGTAGTAGTATTATTGTTCTTGGATTCAGTATGCTCTTAGTTGATATGCTACCCTCGGCGTATTACAGCTAGGTCATGCTTTGGATTATGTGTTGGATATTTCTATGACTTAGATTACATGTTGATAGATGATATCAAAGTATCAGTTATCGCAGATATGCTTTGGGGATAAATTTTGCCATTAGGTTGGTCAGGTGCCACCAAACCGGGCTTTTCCAGCACAACCACATTTGCTTTTATGGGAAGGCCCTAATGCGGTCTATTAACATGTCTCTCGCCGGTGCCTCCAACGAGGGAAGGTTATGGGCGCACGCTACCCTGATCATGTAGGCGTACATAACCCTTGTGTGCCTGTAGTTGGATTTTGAGCGCTTGTGTCCCCGTCTGGGACTGTTTATGTTTTGCCACGATGGTGGCCGTTGGATGTCTTTGGTAGACATCAGGCCACCCAGGACCTATCCCAGAGAGGGGAGTTGGTCGGAGTGGCCGGGAGAGTGTCATGGGCAATAGATCAGTTTTGTCGGAACATCGTTGGTCCACATAGATGGGAGTACGAGGCTATGGGTTCCGTGATGTGGGTACAGTGTGCTAACCTCTGCAGAGTGTGTTTGTAAATCTATTGATAGCTGTGTCCTCGGTCATGGGCACAGTTTGTAGTAGGTCACACCATTCGATCAGCACTCACGTGACGGAATGACTTATAGATGATTTATATGTTGATATTATGATGTGATGAGTAACAGTTTGGCAGGATACCGATGATGATGTTGGGATGATCTCGAGGATGATCATTCAGTTTGTGATGTGGTCACGAGGTGACCGTGTGGATGTTGTCGTCACGAGGTGATCACGTGGATGTTTTGATCACGAGGTGGTCATGTGGACCATGAGGTGGTCGACATGGTATATTGCTTGGCCAGATAGCCAAGAGTAAGATGGTTCTTGAGATCAGATATGTTGGTTCATTAGTATTCTAGTAGTTTCATATCATGCTTACTAGTTGCTTTTGTATCATAGTAGCTGTTAATTAATTAACTTGTTAAATGCTATGTTGTTGTCTTGCCTTGATTCTTTTTGTTGTTGTGAGCTTGCAAGTACATTCAATGTACTGACCTAGCGTGTCATGCCAAATTACAGGTGATGTTGTGATTGATTGATTGCTTGTTGAGGTTACTGATTGTGCGAGCTAGATCGTGTCCCAGCCATAGTCCCTGTAGAGTGGAGTTCACCACCTTCGTCGTTGTTCCGCTGCTAGAAGATTTTTGCTGCTACGAGTTGTTCCGTTGCCAGCATAGAGCAAGTGTAGTATCATAGGCGTAGTGTCGTTGTGCTGATGTGATCCTTTGTAACATCAGACCCATGTATTTATACTTTGTAATAAGAGATGATTTGTTCTATGTCAAGCAGTGTTGTATTCCAGAAGACTTCTCCTCGATCTCTGGGCTGGAATACGGGGCGTTCCGGTTTCTCTTAGCCAGGGTGCAATAGGCTTGGTATCAGAGCAGGTATGGCTGTAGGACTCCCTAGTCCGTGCGAGCGGTAGCAACCGGTAGAAATTGGTAGTATAGAGCCCGCCTTGTTTGTTGCATTTGGTTGCTGCATTTGTTTTTTGCATAGCATGCTTATAGCCTTAGTATTTGTTGCTAACGATTTATCTGGTGAGTGTAGCTGGCATCAGGTCCTGACCCACTACAGCTCAGCCTCTGAATTCCTCCAGTTTACTTTTTCCTTAGGTGTTTGGTGTCATTTATGTCCCAGCAGAGTGATGCCAAGTGATCCCGACACTGTTTGCCGAAAATGGTGCTCAGGTATCGCGTAGATATCCTTCTTTCAGCCCCGCCGATCGTTAAGTGGTAGACATGCTTCTACCCCGGATCGTGCTTTTCTATTGTCGTGTTGGTAACCCTTAATCATCTTAGCTATCAAGAAAGGGCAATGTCAACCGACTCAGCTTTCCTTGCATCCTATTCCGTGGACGAGTACAAATTCTTTCTGTTTGCTTGGTAAAATTGTAGTCACGACATTCGTGTCCCGCTACATGATTAACAAGTATGTCCTCACCTCCGAGCTAGTCAAGGTTGTTACCTTGCTAGGCCAACACTTGGTGTAGCGCAATTTACACATGCTTTTCCACACATTGTTCCATCTTTGTGCACACCGTCACAGTATGTTAGATCGTAGTACCGAAGATTCCGTGAGATTTCTGTGCTTAAGTAGGTGAGCATATTGTGTGGATAGCATATATGTGATATTGTTTGCCTTTTATTCCTTGGTTTGGTTGAGTTGTTTTATTTGCTTCTTTCTTTTTGGGCCTCGGCGTTACATTATTTTTCCCCTATAAAGAGTTGCTCATCAACCGGCACTGAACTCAAAGAAGCAGCAATGATAGAAAAGATATGGAAGCTCAGCTAAACAGTATGGGATTCTAAGTTGACTGCATTATGTTGGGAATATCTGCTCAGTATACACATGGTTCCCTAAATCAATTATCAACAGCAAGTTTGCATATGTTATGCCCCTTTCGAAGCAATAAGGATCAAACCAGCAGGGAGATAAGGAAAGCACAAGACCAATGGTACATTTCTGATACAAGGTATGATTTATTCAAAGTTTGATTCAGCTATGAATGCAATTGGGAAATATGCTATACTCCGGAAGGAAAGTCAGAATGAGTTATGATCAAGGCAGACAGTCAAATAAATTTTATCATGCAAGTAACCAGACACAAAAATATTATGGTATGGTGTATGGACAGATTCCGGCCCAAGATACCCAATCCCAGATACCTCAGTACGGGCTTTTGATGCAAGGGACTGAATCTTTCTCAACAAGCAACCAGAGGAGAAGCTTCTCAAGCACGGAACCCAGGCTTCCCCAGCACAATCCTCAGGTCAAGCTTCGTGTGTAAGCTATAGAGACTTCTTCTGCACGCTACCCAGACCAAATCTTCGAAAGAAGCTAATGAGTCTTCCTCAGAAAGCTACTCAGATGGCTTCTCTCGTAAGACACTCAGTCCACATCAGTACCACACTATTGCACCATCCTCAGAGATTATCCGGTGAGTTGTCAGTTTATGTCAGTATAGCTCAAGAATTAGATCAGCAATATTGTTGTCAGAAGTACAAATCAGTCAAGACATGTGCCTACCGCAAGGATCAAGTGTTCGGTGGTATATTCTTCTTAGATATATTTGGTGAACATGCATCCCCGGCCATACCAGTCCCCCATACGAGATGCGACAATGATCAAGCAGATATACCTAAGGAAGGCAAGGATAATACAGCCTCATGATTCAGGCCAATGAAAATAAGCAGAAATACCTCTCAGGTAATGAAAGGATCAACAAGTTCTAGAGCTGACAACGCAGAATTAACTGTCTTGAACATGGTTAAGGCCAATATTCCTGCACCAGACAAGGAGATCCCTTGACACTCTCTTGTATGTATGGCCTCAGCAACAAGCTTTGTACATCCACAAGCTCTGAGTATATGTCATACGTGTGCGGACCCAGGTTAGAAAAGCGAGCACAAGTATTGGTGCCAGAAAGATTACACTACCCACATTAATGGATGCATGAAGAATCAAGAATCAATGTGGCCAAGCTATTTCAGTAATGTATACTGACAAAGAAAATCATGAACGTCAAAGGATAAGACTGACAACAAAGGTATGATGGTTTTTGCGTAACCATCAGGGTCCGGATACTCAAGACAGTTGGAGACCATGATTCCATATGGATCCACAAAGGCATACCCTCGGAGGCCTACCGTGTTCTGCAAGAACGTCATATTCCGCTGACCCGTTTGTCCCAAGACACCTATCCGGAATAGTTAGTGTGGAATATCCAAGTCAGTTTTGCCAGGTCCAAGATTCCTTTGCAACCTCAGCAGCTTGACTTCAGCGGCAGTGATAAAACATCCCATGGACTATTACCACAGATGGGTATACCGACAACATGGGTAAATCAAAAGCCCAAACCATCAGCTCAGAACCGGTATACTCATTGATGAAACCAAGTACATAGACAACCTACCATGAAAAGTATTTCCCCATGAGCATCCATGTCAGGCTAGTCTCAAGATGCTCATGTTTGAGGTATGCAATAGCTATAAGTCCATACCGTTGATATTGCTCACAGTAGAAGGAAGTCAAATCTTTGGTACATATCTCATACTCGAGACAGAGAAACAAATCAAGATAAATCAGTACCACCTATGAGCACTTAGAGCTTGTCAGAAAAATGGCCATGATTCTCAGCATTGTTTGCACCCGGAATACATGCATTTCTTTGAGCAACCCCGGGGCAGAAGTACAAAGTTTTCATCACAAAAGGGGATTTTATGCTTAGGTCCCTTGAATATGACCGACAGATATGAAAGTATCACCGTCAGCATAAGGCTTTGGTATGTGAAGAAAGACCTGTTAGAATGTGGGAAAGGTGAAGCAAACCACCCCAGAGCAAGGTAAGAGAATCATATGAAATTTGTGGGAACAATATATAAAGGAAAAGGATACCCGAGTTGGAAAGGGTTTCCTTAAGGTATAAGAATGCTTGTTCCCTAAGCAACCAAATCTCGAGGATGAGATTTCTTTAAGGGGGAAGGTTTGTAACAGCCTGGTTTTTGGCCCCTTTCTTTTTCCTTTTGATTTATCTGGTTTTTGCTCTGTTTTTCTATTTGGAGTGGTTCTGTGGCCTTGTCACCTGAGAAATCATCCTCATTCCCTCTCCCAAGTGGTTCATCATTCTCAAACCTATCCCAAGACCATGCCATTTCCATCCTATCCCAAATCCCAATATTCTTTTTCTTGGGGAAACATTCCTTTTTCATTAAAGGAATTATGCTCATTTTCCCTAGGTTGTGAAGCAACCTATATTTATGTCCATCCAAAAATTCCCAAATAATTCTCATACATTTTTTGGGTCATATCTTGCTCAAATGTGACCAAACCCTTCCTTGCCATGTTCAAAAATATCCCTCCAATATCCATTCTTCTATTCTGTCTTGAATGGCATTTTGTGAAGGAAGTGCCATTTATATTATCTTGTTTGCTCCCAAACTTTTTGGGCATTCTTTCCTATCCAAAGCATTAACTCATGCCAAAATTAAACTTCATTTGCCTAGCCAATGTTCCTCGGTGATTTTTCAAAGTTCCTGTCTGAGGGAAGCCACTGTTAAGGAAGTACTAGCTAGGACTATCCAAATGAGTCAAAATTTTGCATGCCTCTTCATGTGCTCATATCATTGCCCTCCTCCAATTTTCAGCCCTATCCAATCATCTATGTGAGCACAACAACAAATCTTTGATTCTCGCAATATTTTCAGGTTATGAAGCAAGTATAACTTATATTGCTTCATTAATTCTGATAAATTACCAGATCATGCTCCTACCCTAATAACATCTCTCCACGAAATTTTGGATCATTTCCTTAAGCCATTTTCCCTCAAAAATTATTGCAAGTTTCTCGTCAGTGGGGATGTTTGTGAAGCAAGTACTATTTTGGTATGTCCATTTGGTATGAAACTTTTACAGCATCTTCATATGGACAAATAACTCTGCCTTGCTAAATTTTAGCTCAAGTTGCTTCTCTATGTGAGTGCATCATCCAAATCCCTTTTCTCGACCAAATATGCACTTACAAAGAAACTATATTCATTCTTGGTCCATTTGCCCCCAAAACCTCCAGGATTATGGTTCTTCCCTAGTTAATCACCCCAGACATCATTTTTGTCCCCAAGCTCATCTCAGCTCATCACTGCATCATGATTCATTTTGATGCAGCAAACTTTCAGTGATCCCTCACATCTCTCCAGGGCAGCTTTGCGTGATCTTTCACCTCCCTCACCCTGAGTGATGCAGGGACTAATCACTAGACATGTCCATGCAGTCACTCTTGTCTTCTCCTTGCCAACTCCTATGGTAACTGCCACCCTGGCATGCCAGTTAATGCACTCTAGCGGCATCCAGCATGTTCTGAGCAGCGTGCAGCTCAGCATTGGCGGTGTTCGCGCGTCTGGTGTTGCCGACCTAACTCCCCTGCATTCTCCCATCGTTCTCCGCCCTCTGCCTCTCCAGGAACCGCCTCCCCGGAGCTTGTCGATGCCTCGTTTGGCTCCGAGCTCCTCTCGTCCATTTACTCTACTCCCCCTTGGCGCTGCGTGCCCCATGAAGCTTGTCAGTGATGCCTCGTTGTGTTCCCGTGCTCACTCGTGCTTGCTGAGCCTCGCCAGGGCTTTGGTCGAGCTCAAGCGGCGGCACCCGGCTCGGCATCTCGCCCCGCGCCTATTTAAGGCCTTCCTGTCCCCGTTTCTCTTTGCCATCAACCTCACCACTCTCCTCTAGCCCTCGCCAGCCACTTCCCCGAGCTCGAGACGCTCTCCTCGACCTCTATTGCCACCATGGCTGCCGTTCGGCTACGCTCAAATTCGAGCGAGTCAACGCCTCTCCCTCCATCTCTTCACCTCCACTAGACCACCCAGACCCCGGCGCACCTCCCCAACCCCTCAGTTCGGCGCCGGAGTGCTTGTGGCCGCATGTCCCTAAGGTTGGCCGCTACCGTTGCTCTCTGCCTTCGTGGTGCGCCACCGTTCCGCTCCTCCCCGACGTTTGTTTTGCGTCAGCATGAATGCGCGGTGTCCTCCCGATCCCATAGGTGGTCCGAGCTCCACCTGGGGCAGCCCGAGTCGCCGGCGAGCGCTGGTGCATGCCTAGCCAGAGCCTCCTCTGTCACCTCAATTAGTGGCCGCCCAGCCCTTTCCCAGCGCCAGCAGATGGGCCAGCTGAGTGCGGTGCTCTGCACCCATCTCGCCGGTGGCCTCGGCTCAGCCGGCGGCTGCCGAAGCCGTCGTGGCCATCGCCAGCGTCACACCCCTATCCAGCTCCTCCTTTGTCCCGTGTGGGGAACGGGCGAGGAAGAAGACAACCGAGGGCAGGCGGGCCCCGCGTCTCCCCCGTCCCCACCAGTCACTCGCGGAAGCCCTTGCCACGTCACTTAAGTGGAGGCCTATTCTTCGGAATACGTCTTCCCTCATGAAAGTGCACTTCACTTGTTCTTCAGGCCGGAATACGTTTTCTCTGTTAGAAAGTGTATTCCCTAGAAAGACACGTTCTATTTAAACTGCCAGGGACCTGTTTGTAGAAGTATTTTTATAGATTAGTCCCTGATCTTTAAACATCCGTATCTTTTTAGGACTCCAAATGAGGTGATTCTAAAGCCCACTTGTTTGTTTCATCGAGCCCGTTTTGATGGAATCATTTTCATCATGGTTTGACATTCTGAAAATGACCATTATGCCCCTGCCCTTATTCAGACCCCTCCAAGAGAGAACGTTTTCCAGTGATTCTTTCCGCGACCTTCTCGCACTTCTTCCTGATGATTCCAACCCTCCCAGGCAAGCCCCACCCTCCATTTGCATGAATGCAATGCAGTAACATGGTTTCTTTATTTGAACTTATTTAAAATATTGCATTAGCTACATGTGACTTGATCATGGCATTTTCTCGGAGTTGTTTTTGATCTTGCTATTGCCATGATGTTGTTTGGATTACTTGGACTAATGCTTGCAGTTGATGGATATCATGTTGCTATTGGATTATTAGTGGCTTATATTATGATTATTTTCATGTTGGTATCTGGTATTATATTTTGGAGTATTACTTTGGATGTCATGTTGCCATTGGACTATTAGTGTCTAGTATTATTTTCATGATGATAGTTGGTATTCTGTTTTGGAGTATGATTTCGGAGATTATGCTTGCATGTGGATCTTAGATGGATAGCTTGTTCTTGCCTTTGGAGTAGTAGTAGTATTGTTCTTGGATTCAGTATGCTGTTAGTTGATATGCTACCCTCGGAGTATTACATCTAGGTTATGCTTTGGATTATGTGTTTGATATTGCTACGACTTAGATTACAGGTTGATAGATGATATCGGAGTATCAGTTACTGCTGATATTCTTTGGGGATAAATTTCATCATTATGTTGGTCACGTGCCACCGAACCGGGCTTTTCAGCGCAACCACATTTGCCTTTATGGGAAGGCCCTAATGTGGTCTATTGACACGTCTCTCACCGGTTCCTCCAACGAGGGAAGGTTATGGGTGCACGCTACCCTGATCAGGTAGGCGGACATAAGCATTGTGTGCCCGTAGTTGGATTTTGAACACTTTTGTCCCTGTTTGGGATCGTTTGTCTTTTGCCACGATGGTGGCTGTTGGATGTGTTTGGAAGACATCCGGGCCACCCAGGACCTAGTCTAGAGAGGGGAGTTGGCCGGAGTGGCCAGGAGAGTGTCAAGGGAAATAGATTGGTTTTGTCAGAACATTGTTGGTCCACACGGATGGGAGTGCGAGGCCATGGGTTCCGTGATGTGCATACGGTGTGCTAACCTCTGCAGAGTGTGTTTGTAAATCTATCGATAGTCGCATCCTCGGTCATAGGCACAGTTCGTACTAGGTCACACCGTTCGATCAACACTCATGTGACGGAATGACTTATAGATGATTTGTATGTTGATATTATGATGTGATCAGTAACAGTTTGGCATGATGCCGATGATGATGTTGGGATGATCTCGAGGATGATCATTCAGTTTGTGATGTGATCACGAGGTGACCATGTGGATGTTGTTGTCACGAGGTGATCACGTGGATGTTTTGATCATGACGTGATCATGTGGACCACGAGGTGGTCGAGATGGTATATTGCTTGGCCGGATAGGCAAGAGTGAGATGGTTCTTGAGATCAGATATGTTGGTTCATCGGTATTCTAGTAGTTTCATATCATGCTTAGTAGTTGCTTTTGTATCATAGTAGTTGTTAATTAATTAACCTGTTAAATGCTATGTTGTTGTCTTGCCTTGATGCTTTTGGTTGTTGTGAGCTTGCTAGTACATTCAGTGTACTAACCTGCTGTGTCATGCCAGATTGTAGGTGATGCTGTGATTGATTGATTGCTTGTCGAGGTTACTGATTGTGCGAGCTAGATCGTGTCCAAGCCAGAGCCCCTACAGAGTGGAGTTCACCACCTTCGTTGTTGTTCCGCTGCTACAAGTTGTTCCGCTGCTAGCATAGAGCAAGTGTAGTATCATAGGCGTAGTGTCAACATGATGATGTGATCCTTTGTAACATCAGACTCGTGTATTTATCCTTTGTAATAAGAGCTGATTTGTTCTATGTCAAGCAGTGCATATTCCAGAAGACCTCTCCTCGATCTCTGGGCTGGAATATTGGGTGTTCCAGTTTCTCTGAGCGGGGGTAACACAACCTTCTCGAAGAACTTGTCCTTCGAAGCACTTGGGGACGTCATGGCGATCTAGATCTGTCAGAAAAAAACAGCTCGAAACAGAACATGAGATATTGTTGTTGTACGGTGGTCAAAACCTTCAGGAGATTATATAATGATTTTTTACTGACCAAAAGGAGTGTACTACAAGAAAATAGAGTCTGGAGGGCACATGAGGTGGCCCCAAGCCAGGGAGGCGCTGATACGTCTCCATCGTATCTATAATTTTTTATTGTTTCATGCCAATATTATACACTTTTGGCAACATTTGATATGATTTATTTGGACTAACATATTGATCTAGTGCCCAGTGCCAGTTCCTGTTTGTTGCATGTTTTTTGTTTCACAGAAAATGCATATCAAATGAAGTCCAAATGCAATAAAAATTTACGGAGAATTATTTTGGAATATTTGTGAATTTTGGGAGGTGGAATCAACGTAAACGGGGGCCCACGGGCCCCAAGATACACCAGGGAGCACCCAGGTGTCTTATGCTCACCTTGTATGTCGGTTGGATCTCTACTTCAGGCGCAAGGAAGCTTATATCCGGAAAGAAAAATTATGTTAAAATTTCAGTACAATCGGAGTTACGATCTCCCAGAATATAAGAAATGGTTTTCGGCCATATCTGGGGAACGCAAAATAGAAGAAGACAAAAGAGAACAGAGAGGGAGATCCAATCTTGGAGGGGCTCCTGCCCCTCCGCCACCATGGAGGCCATGGACCAGAGGGGGAACTCTCCTCCCATCTTGGGGGAGGCCAAGGAAGAAGAAGGGGGGCTCTCTCCCCCTCTCCTCCGGTGGCGCCAGAACACCGCCGGGGCTAGGATTGTGACGGTGATCTACATCAACAATCTTGCTACCGTCAACACCGAGTCTCTCCCCCTCTATGCAATGGTGTAACACCTCTTCTCCCCACTGTAATCTCTACTTAAACATGGTGCTCAAATCCATATATTATTTCCCAATGATCTATGGTTATCCTATGATGTTTGAGCAGATCCATTTTGTCCTATGGGTTAATCATGATCTTGGTTAGTATGATTGTATATTTTATTTATGGTGCTGTCCTACAGTGCCCTCCGTCTCGCGCAAATGTGAGGGATCCTCGCTGTAGGGTGTTGCGATATGTTCATGATTCACTTATGGTGGGTTGCGAGAGTGACAGAAGCTTAAACCCGAGTAGGTGGGTTGTTGCGTATGGGATAAATAGGACTTAATACTAAATGCTATGGTTGGGTTTCATGGCCTTAATGATCTTTAGTAGTTGCAGATGCTTGCTAGAGTTCCAATCATAAGTGCATATGATCCAAGTAGAGAAAGAATGTTAGCTCATGTCTCCCCCTCATATAAAATTACAAGAATGATTACCGGTACTTGTTATCGATTGCCTAGGGACAAATGACTTTCTTGTTGACAAAAGCTATCCACTTTTATTACCTTGCAATTTGTTCGTAGTTTTATTCTCGCAAAATAGTTTCATACTTGTTTTTGGTAAAGCAAACATCAAGTGTGCATAGAGTTGTATCGGTGGTCGATAGAACTTGAGGGAATATTTGTTCTACCTTTAGCTCCTTGTTGGGTTCGACACTCTTATTTAACGAAGAAGGCTACAAACGATCCTCTATACTTGTGGGTTATCAAGACCTTTTTCTGGCGCCATTGCTGGGGAGCAATAGCGTGGGGTGAATACTATCGTGTGTGCATGTCTGCTTTATCACTAAGTAGTTTTATTTTTTGTTATTAGTTGTTCTCTATCTTTAGCTATGGATATGGATCACGAAATACCAAAACAAATAGTGGTACTTGCTACTCATGGAGATGGGGAACCTCCTAAAACCCTTAATGCTCATTATGTGAAAAATATTATGCACTACTTTGATAATCCGGAGAAAACCCCATTCAACATGATAATGGGAGACACGTTGGATCAACGTGAATATTTTAGGGATTATCGCTTGACACAAAAAGAGAAACTGTTATGGGATCAAATTGATATGTTGCATGGTATGCTTGGAATTTATGCCGGAGGTATGATTTTACTTGTTGCTCTAGGATGAATGCTCCACACCTTCCCTTTTCATGCAAATTTAATGATAATGAAACCTTACCTTCTTATGCTAATGGTAGATGTGATTACTATGATGTGGAATGAATAGAAGATTTGGTTGCCTTTAAGGGTCCTTATGAAATTGAATCTTTGGTTGAAAAGTATGAAGCTTTTGATGATGATGTTTATAGATCCGAAAAATTTGCTATACATAAATATTGCTATGAGAATTATAAATACAATTCCGATATTGATGTGTTTATTGAGAAAGTCTCCATTGTCCAAGAAGAGACTAATATTTTTTAGGAGTCTATGGAAGAAGAAATTGATGAAACTGTGAGCTCATTGGATGAACAAGATGATGAGGAGAGCGAAGAACAAAATGAGGAAGAGAGGATCAGCTACCCGTGCCCACCTTCTAATGAGAGTAGCTCTTCAACTCATACATTATTTAATTTCCCTTCATTCTTACTGAAGGATGAATGCTATGATAATTGCTATGATTCGGTTGATTCATTTGAAATATCCCTTTTTTATGAACTTGATGCTTGTTATGCTTGTGGCCAAGATGTCAATATGAATTATGCTTATGGAGATGAACTTGCTATGGTTCCTTATATTAAGAATGAAATTGTTGCTATTGCACCCACACATGATAGTCCTATTATCTTTTTGAATTCTCCAAACTACACTATATCGGAGAAGTTTGTTCTTATTAAGGATTAGATTGATGGGTTGCCTTTCACCGTTGCACATGATAATTTTTATGAATAGTAATATGCATGTGCTTGCTGCTCCTCCTTGCAATTATTATGAGAGAGGAACTACATCTCCACCTCTTTATGTTTCCAACACGATAAAATTGCAAGAAACTGCTTATGCTACGTATTGGCCTTTACTTGATGTGCATGAATTCTTCTTGTATGACATGCTGATGCATAGGAAGAGAGTTAGACTTCGTCATTGCTTGATATATGTTGCTTTGTGCTCACTTCTAAATGCCAAATCATTACTAATTAAAATTGGCTTTGATATACCTTAGGATCCAGGTGGATCCATTACTTGAGCACTTTATGCCTAGCTTAATGGCTTTAAAGAAAGCACTGCCAGGGAGACAACCCAGAAGTTTAAGAGAGTCATTTTATTATGTTAAGTGCTTTTATAAAGTTTAAAAACAAAAAATATAGAGGGGAACTTAAAACTTCACAAAAATAAAAGTGAAAGTGAGAAAGACGAACACCATTGAAGTGGGGGCGTCCTTGAACTTTGTTCATGCCCATGGAAACTTTGTGAATCTCAATTACAGAAACTTTTCAACAAAAATAATTTTCCACTTGTACAAATCCTTTGTATTGTAAAATTATCGTGCCAAGATTTTCCTTAAGCATGAGTAGATTGCTTGTTGGTATGTGCGGTGCGAGAACAAAAACTTTGGTTGTAGCGCGTGAATTTTCAAAAAAAAACTGGAATGTCAAAAGCTTATGAATTTTTTTTTGCACAGTATTTCTATATAAATTGTTTATTTTTTTCCTAATTTTTCAGAATTTTTGGAGTACCGGAATTATGGTAGATGTTCAGATTGCTACAGACTGTCCTGTTCAAGATAGATTATGTTTTTGATGCTTTGTTTTGCATGTTTTGATGAAACTATCGATTCTATCAGTGGTATAAGCCATGGAAAACTTACATTACAGTAGCTACAATGCAAAAGCAAAATATGAATTTGTTTGCAACAACACTTAGAGTAGTGATTTGATTTATTATACTAATGGATCTTACCAAGCTTTCTGTTGAGTTTTTTGTGGCTAAAGTGATCAAAGATCGAGGAGGTGTCGATATGAGGAGAAGGAGGAGAGGCAAGAGCTCAAGCTTGAGGATGCTCAAGGCACCCCAAGTAAATATTCAAGTAGACTCAAGTGTCCAATCTTGGGGATGCCCCGGAAGGCATCCCATCTTTCTTCAACAAGTATAGGTATGTTTTCGTCTTTGTTTCATTCACGTGATATGCGTAAATCTTGGAGCGTCTTTTGCATTTAGTTTTCACTTTTCTTTCATGCACCATGCTAGTATGAGATAGTCAATGGTTGATTTATAGAATGCTCATTGCACTTCACTTATATCTTTTGAGTATGGCTTTATAGAATGCTTCATGTGTTTCACTTATATCATTTGAAGTTTTGGATTGTCTGTATCTCTTCACATAGAAAACCGTTGTTTGTAGAATCCTCTTATATTTATTAGAGCATGGTATTTTGTAGAAAGAATTAAACTCTCATGATTCACTAATATCTATTTAGAGAGTCAACATGAATTGGTCAATTGCATCGTTAGTCATAAAATCCTACATAAAACTTGTGGATCACTGAATATGATATGTTTGATTCCTTGCAATAGTTTTGCGATATAGAGATGGAATATGTGTGAGGTACTAGTAAATGCTTGTGGTTAGTAAGAATGTTGGTGTCGAGGTTTGTGATTCCCAAAGCATGCACGTATAGTATCTCGTTATGCTATGATGTTGAAGCATGATTTATTATTGATTGTCTTCCTTATGAGTGGCGGTCAAGGACGAGCGATGGTCTTTTCCTACCAATCTATCCCCCTAGGGGCATGCGTAGTAGTACTTTGCTTCAAGGGCTAATAAACTTTTGCAATAAGTATATGAGTTCTTTATGACTAATGTGAGTCCATGGATTATACACGCTCTTACCTTTCCGCCATTTGCTAGCCTCTACGGTACCGTGCGTTGACCTTTCTCACCTCGAGAGTCGGTGCAAACTTCGCCGGTGCATCCAAACCCCATGATATGATATGCTCTATCACACATAAGCCTTATTATATATTCGTCGAAACCGCCACTATACCTTCCTATTATGGCCTTTCCATAGCCATTCCGAGATATATTGCCATGCAACTTCCATCGCTTCCATTTTGATGACTTGAGCATTCATTGTCATATTGCTTTGCATGACCATATAGCTGACATAGTACTTGTGGCTCAGCCACCGTGCATAATTTTTTATACATGTTACACTAGATCATTGCACCTCCTGGTACATTGTCAGAGGCATTCATATAGAGTCATATTTTTGTTATAGGTATCAAATTGTAATATTGAGTTGTAAGTAAGTAGAAGTGTGATGATCATCAATTTTCATTATTAGAGCATTGCCCCAGTGAGGAGGATGATGGAGAATATGATTCCCCCACAAGTCGGGATGAGATTCTGGACAATGAGAGAGAGAGAGAGAAAATAAAAAAATAAAAAAAAGAAAAGAAAAAGAGAGAAGGGGCATGCTAGTTCCACACTTGTGCTTCAAAGTAACACCATGTTTTTCATATGGAGATTCTCCTATGTTGTCACTTTCATATACTAGCGGGAATTTTTCATTATAGGATTACATGCACACCCACTTAGTTTTCATGATGAGCTTTCATACACTTATAGCTCTTAGTGCATTCATTGCATTGCAATCCCTACTCCTCGCATTGATATCAATTGATGGGCATCTCCATAGCCCATTGGTTAGCTGCGTCGATGTGAGACTTTCTTACTTTTTTGTCTTCTCTATATTTACCCCTATCATTATACTCTATTCCACCCATAGTGCTATATCCATGGCTTGCGCTCATGTATTGCGTGAGGGTTGAAAAAGCTTAAGCGTGTTAAAAAGTATGAACCAATTGCTCAGCTTGTCATCGGGGTTGTGCATGATATATACTTTGTGTTAAGAAGACACAGCATGGCAAGATTATATGATTTTGTAGGGATAACTTTCTTTAGCGTTGATATTTTGAAAGACATGACTATTTGTTGGGATGCCTGAGTATTGATGTCTTTATGTCAAATTATAGATTATTTCTTTCAATCACTCATGTCTTAATATCATGCCATGATTAGATATATGATCAAGATTATGCTAGGTAGCATTCCACGTCAAAAATTATCTTTTTTATCATTTACCTACTCGAGGACGAGCAAGAATTAAGCTTGGGGATGTTGATACGTCTCTGTTGTATCTATAATTTTTGATTGTTTCATGCCAATATTATACAACTTCTATACACTTTTGGCAACATTTTATATGATTTATTTGGACTAACATATTGATCCAGTGCCTAGTGTCAGTTCCTGTTTGTTGCATGTTTTTTGTTTCACAGAAAATCCATATCAAACAAAGTCTAAATGCAATAAAAATTTACAAAGAAATATTTTGGAATATTTGCGAATTTTGGGAGGTGGAATCAATGTAAACGGGGGCCCACAGGCCCCAAGATACATCAAGGTGCGCCCCAGGACCCAAGCACGCCCAGGTGTCTTATGCTCACCTCGTATGTCAGTTGGGTCTCTACTTCGGGCGCAAGGAAGCATATATCCAGAAAAAATGTGTTAAAATTTTAGCGCGGTCGGAGTTATGGATCTCCCGCAATATAAGAAACGGTTTTTGGCCAGATCTGGGGAAAGAACAGAGAGGGAGATCCAATCTCGGAGGGGCCCCTGCCCCTCCTCCACCATGGAGGCCATGGACCAGAGGGGGAACTCTACTCCCATCTAGAGGCGAGGCCAAGGAATAAGAAGAAGGAGGGGGGCTCTCTCCCCCTCTCTCTCGGTGGCGCCGGAACGCCGCCGAGGTTAGGATCGTGACGGTGATTGATATGTCTCCAACGTATCTATTATTTTTTATTGTTCCATGCTATTATATTGTTTGTTTTGGATGTTTTATATGCATTAATGTGCTATTTTATATTATATTTGGGACTAACCTATTAACTAGAGCCGAGTGCCAGTTCATTTTTTTCCTTGTTTTTGAGTTTCGCAGAAAAGGAATACAAAACGGAGTCCAAACAGAATGAAACCTTTGCGATGATTTTTCTTGGACCAGAAGACAACCAGGAGACTTGGAGATGAAGTCGGAGGAGCCACGAGGCAGCCACAAGGACGGTGGGCGCTTAGGGGGGTAGGGCGCGAACCTCGACCCTTGTGGGGGCCCCATGACCCTCCAAGCCTAATTCTTTCGCCTATATATCCCCAAACCACCAGAGGAATCCACGAAAACAATTTTCCGCCAATGCAACCTTCTGTACTCGTGGGATCCCATCTAGGGACATTTTTCGGCACCCTGCCGAAGGGGGATTCGATCACGGAGGGATTCTACATCAACTCTATTGCCCTTTCTGATGAAGCGTGAGTAGTTTACCTCGGACCTATGGGTCCATAGCTAGTAGCTAGATGGCTTCTTCTCTCTCTTTGATTCTCAATACCATGTTCTCCTAGATGTTCTTGGAGATCTATTTGATGTAATACTTTTTGCGGTGTGTTTGCCAAGATCCGATGAATTGTGGATTTATGATCAGCTTATCTATGAGTTTATTTGAATCTTCTCTGACTTCTTATATGCATGATTTGATATCTTTGTAATTCTCTTTGAACTATCGGTTTGGTTTGCACCTTAGATATCGTCATAACTTTGCGCTTTTCTATCAATTGCTCGGCAGTAATTTGTTCACCCACCGTATTATTTGCTATCTTGAGAGAAGCCTCTAGTGAAACCTATGGACCCCGGGTCAATTTTCCATCATATTAGTTTCCGATCTACTATTCTTCCAATATTTTACTTTCTGATCTATAAACCAAAAATACCAAACATATTTACTTTATCGTTTCTCTATCTCTATCATATCTCACTTTTGCAAGTAACCGTGAAGGGATTGACAACCCCTTTGTCGCGCTGGGTGCAAGTTTGTTTGACTGTTTGTGCAGGTCTTGGTGATTTGTGTGTTGTCTCCTATTGGATTGATACCTTGGTTCTCTAACTGAGGGAAATACTTATCTCTACTTTGCTGCATCACCCTTTCCTCTTCAAGGGAAAAACCAACGCAAGAATTTCTAGCGCCGTTGCCAGGGAGACACTACGCCAAGTCAAGACATACCAAGTACCCATCATAAAATGCTCATCTCTTGCATTATATTATTCTCCATTCACGTCTCGTTTTCCTCTCCCCCACTTCTAAAACGATTTTTGAAAAGATTTGCCTTTTCTTCGCCCCTCTTTCGTTCGTCCTTCCATATGCCTTTTTGCTCATTTGCTATATTTACTTGTGTCTCCATGTGCCTTCTATTTGCTTGCATCTTTGCTAGCTAAAAATATATTGATATGGATCCACTTATAGTTTTCTACTTGGATAATCTTCGATCCATATGTGCTCGTGCTGAAACCCCAACTAGTTTAGTTGAGGGAAAATCATTAGATGAGCATGCTCATTTTGTGCGTCACCGTTTGTCTGAAAAGGGAGACTCTTATGGAATCAAATAAATTTTTTGCTATGTTATGCGTGGAATCTTTGTGAACTTTGTGATTTTACTCATTGCTCTAAGAACCCTAAAAAACACCTTCCCTGCCTATGTGAGTTTAATGATAATGAAATATTATCTTCTTATGAAAAGGGTGTTTATAGTTGTTGGGAAACGTAGCATGTAATTTCAAAAAAAAAAATCTACGCTCACGCAAGATCTATCTAGGAGATGCATAGCAATGAGAGGGGTAGAGTGTGTCCACGTACCCTTGTAGACCGAAAGCGGAAGCGTTTGCCAACGCGGTTGATGTAGTCGAAAATCTTCTTGTTTCGACCGATCAAGTACCAAACATACGACACCTCCGAGTTCTGCACACATTCAGCGCGATGACGTCCCTCGAGCTCCTGATCCAGCAGAGTGTTGAGCAAGTATATGAGTTCCGTCAGCATGGCGGCATGGTGACGGTGGTGGTGAAGTGATCCACGCAGGGCTTCGCCTAAGCATTGCAATAATATGACCGGAGGCATAAACTGTGGAGGGGGGCGATGCACACGGATAGGAATAGTTGATGTGTGTTCTAGGTGCCCCCTCCCCATGTATATAAAGGATGGAGGGGGAAGGAGCCAGCCCTAGGCGCGCCCAACTAGGAGGAAATCCTACTTGGGCTCCTAGTAGAATCCCCCCCTTCCTTTCACCGGAGGGGGGAAGAAGGGAAGAGAGGGGGAGAAGGAAAGAGGGGGGCGATGCCCCCTCCTCCTAGTCCTATTCGGCCTCCTTCCTTGGGGGACGCCACCCCTTTTGGGGCTGGTGCGCTCCCTCCTAAGGCCCATATGGCCCATATCTTCCCTCGGGGGGTTCCGGTAACCCCCCTGGTACTCCGATATGTACCTGATACATTCCCGAACACTTCCAGTGTCCGAATACTATCATCCAATATATCAATCTTTACCTCTCGACAATTTTGAGACTCCTCGTCTTGTCTATGACCTCATACGGTACTCCAAACAACATTTGGTCACAAAATCACATAACTCATATAATACAAATCGTCATCGAACGTTAAGCGTGCGGACCCTACGGGTTCGAGAACTATGTTGACATGACCGAGACACCTCTCCGGTCAATAACCAATAGCGGAAGCTGGATGCTCATATTGGCTCCCAAATATTCTACGAAGATCTTTATCGGTCGAACCGCTATGACAACATACATTATTCCCTTTGTCATCGGTATGTTACTTGCCCGAGATTCGATCATCCGAATCTTTATACCTAGTTCAATCTCGTTACCGACAAGTCTCTTCACTCATTCTGCAATGCATCATCCCATAACTAACTCATTAGTCACATTGCTTGCCAGGCTTCTTATGATGTGCATTACTGAGAGGGGCTAGAGATACCTCTCCGATACTCAGAGTGATAAATCCTAATCTCGATCTATGCCAACCCAACAAACACCTTCGGATATACCCGTAGATCATATTTATAATCACCAGTTATGTTATGACGTTTGATAGCACATAAGGCATTCCTCCGGTATCCGGGAGTTGCATAATCTCATAGTCGGAGGAATATGTATTTTTCATGAAGAAAGCCATAGCAATAAAACTGAACAATCATTATGCTAAGCTAATGGATGGGTCTTGTCCATCACATCATTCTCCTAATGATGTGATCTCGTTCATCCAATGACAACACATGTCCATGGCTAGGAAACTTAACCATCTTTGATTAACGAGCTAGTAAAGTAGAGGCATACTAGGGACACGGTGTTTTGTCTATGTATTCACACATGTATCAAGTTTCCGGTTAATACAATTCTAGCATGACTAATTAACATTTATCATGAATAAGGAAATATAAAATAACAACTTTATTATTGCCTCTAGGGCATACTTCCTTCAGTCTCCCACTTGCACTAGAGTCAATAATCTAGATTACATTGTAATGATTCTAACACCCATGGAGTCTTGGTGTTGATCATGTTTTGCTCGTGGAAGAGGCTTAGTCAATGGGTCTGCTACATTCAGATCCGTATGTATTTTGCAAATCTCTATGTCTCCCTCCTTGACTAGATCATAGACGGAGTTGAAGCATCTCTTGATGTGTTTGGTCTTTTTGTGAAATCTGGATTCCTTCACCAAGGCAACCGCTCCAGTATTGTCACAAAAGATTTTCATTGGACTCGATGCACTAGGTATTACACCTAGATCAGATATGAACTCCTTCATCTAGAATCCTTCATTTGCTGCTTCCGAAGCAGCTATGTACTCCGCTTCACACGTAGATCCCGCAACGACGCTCTGCTTGGAACTGCACCAACTTAAAGCTCCACCATTCAATAAAAATACGTATCCGGTTTGTGACTTAGAGTCATCCGGATCAGTGTCAAAGCTAGCATCGACGTAACCATTTATGATGAGCTATTTGTCACCTCCATAAACGAGAAACATATCCTTTGTCCTTTTTAGGTACTTCAGGATGTTCTTGACCGTTGTCCAGTGATCCACTCCTGGATTACTTTGGTACCTTCCTGCTAAACTTATGGCAAGGCACACATCAGGTCTGGTACACAGTATAGCATACATGATAGAACCTATGGCTGAGGCATAGAATATGACTTTCATTTTCTCTCTATCTTCTACAGTGGTCGGGCATTGAGTCTGACTCAACTTCACACCTTATAACACAGGCAAGAACGCTTTCTTTGACTGATCCATTTTGAACTTCTTCAAAACTTTATCAAGAAAGTCCTATCAAGCGTCCTGATCTATCTCTATAGATCTTGATGCCCAATATATAAGTAGCTTCACTGAGGTCTTTCACTAAAAAACTTTTATTCAAGTATCCTTTTATGCTATCCAGAAATTATGTATCATTTCCAATCAACAATATGGCATCCACATATAATATTAGAAATGCTATAGAGATCCCACTCACTTTCTTGTAAATACAGGCTTCTCCAAAAGTCTGTATAAAACCATATGCTTTGATCACCTTATCAAAGCATATATTCCAACTCCGAGATGCTTGCACCACTCCATAAATGGATCGCTGGAGCTTGCACACTTTGTCAGCACCTTTAGGATCGACAAAACCTTCTGGTTGCATCATACACAACTCTTCTTTAAGAAATACATTAAGGAATGCAGTTTTGACGTCCATTTGCCAGATTTCATAATCATAAAATTCGGCAATTGCTAACATGATTCAGACAGACTTAAGCATCACTACGGGTGAGAAAGTTCCAACATAGTCAACTCCTTAAACTTGTCGAAAACCTTTTGTGACAAGTCGAGCTTTAGAGACAGTAACATTACCATCGGCGTGAGTCTTCTTCTTGATGATCCATTTATTCTCTATGGGTCGCCGATCATCGGACAAATCCACCAAAGTCCACACTTTGTTCTCATACATGGATCCTATCTCAGATTTCATGCCCTCAAGCCATTTATTGGAATCTGGGTTCATCATGGCTTCTTCATAGTTTGTAGGTTCCTCATGGTCAAGTAACATGACTTCCAGAATAGGATTGTCGTGCCACTCTGGTGCGGATCATGCTCTGGTTGACCTATGAGGTTCTGTGGTAATTTCATCTGAAGTTTCATGATCATTGTCATTAGCTTCCTCTCTAGTTGGTGTAGGCATCATGGGAACGGATTTCTCGAATGAGCTACTTTCCAAATTGAGAGAAGGTACAACTACCTCATCAAGTTCTACTTTCCTCCCGCTCACTTCTTTCGAGAGAAAATCCTTCTCTAGAAAGGTTACATTCTTGGCAACAAGCCTTCGGATCTGTAGTAGAGGTGTACCCAATTGTTTCCTTAGTGTATCCTATGAAGACGCACTTCTCCAATTTGGGTTCGAGCTTATCAGGCTGAAGCCTTTTGACATAAGCATCGCATCCCCAAACTTTAGGAAACGACAGCTTAGGTTTATTGCCAAACCATAGTTCATATGGTGTCGTCTCAATGGATTTTGTTGGTGCCCTATTTAACGTGAATGTAACTGTCTCTAATACATAACCTCAAAACGATAGTGGTAAATTGGTAAGAGACATCATAGATCGCGTCATATCTAATAAAGTATGGTTACGACGTTCGGACACACCATTACGCTGTGGTGTTCCAGGTGGCGTGAGTTGTGAAACTATTCCACATTGTTTTAAATGAAGGCCAAACTCGTAACTCAAATATTCACCTCCATGATTAGATCGTAGAAACTTTATTTTCTTGTTATGATGATTCTCCACTTCACTCTGAAATTCTTTGAAGTTTTCCAATGTTTCAGACTTGTGTTTCATTAAGTATATATACCCATATCTGCTCAAATCATCTGTGAAGGTCAGAAAATAATGATACCCGCCATGAGCCTCAATACTCATCGGACCGCATACATTGGTATGTATTATTTACAATAAGCCATTAGCTCGTTCCATTGTTCCGGAGAATGGAGTTTTAGTCATCTTGCACATGAGGCATAGTCCGCAAGTATCAAATGATTCATAATCAAGTGATTCAAAAAGTCCATCTGCATGAAGTTTCCTCATGCGCTTTACACCAATATGACCTAAACGACAATGCCACAAATATGTTGCACTATCATTATCAACTTTGCATCATTTGGCATTAATATTATGAATATGCGTATCACCACGATCGAGATTCAGCAGAAATAGACCATTCTTCAAGGGTGCATGACCATAAAAGATATTACTCATATAAATAGAACAACCATTATTCTATGATTTAAATGAATAACCGTATCGCATTAAACAAGATCCAGATATAATGTTCTTGCTCAACGCTGGCACCAAATAACAATTATTCGGGTCTAAAACTAATCTTGAAGGTAGATGTAGAGGTAGCATGCCGACGGCGATCACATTGACCTTGGAACCATTCCCAACGCGCATCGTCACCTCGTCCTTAGCCAATCTTCGTTTAATTCATAGTCCCTGTTTCGAGTTACAAATATGAGCAACCAAACCGGTATCAAATACCCAGGCACTACTACGAGAATTAGTAAGGTACACATCAATAACATGTATATCAAATATACCTTTGTTCACTTTTCCATCCTTCTTATTCGCCAAATACTTGGGGCAGTTCCGCTTCCAGTGACCAGTCCCTTTGCAATAGAAGCACTCAGTTTCAAGCTTGGGTCCAGCTTTGGGCTTCTTCCCGGGAGTGACAACTTGCTTGCCATTCTTCTTGAAGTTCCCCTTCTTTCCCTTGCCCTTTTTCTTGAAATTAGTGGTCTTGTTAACCATCAACACTTGATTCTCCTTCTTGATTTCTACCTCCGCAGCTTTGAGCATTGTGAAGAGCTCGGGAATAGTCTTTTCCATCCCTTGCATATTATAGTTCATCACGAAGACTTTATAGCTTGGTGGCAGTGATTGAGGAACTCTGTCAATGACACAATCATCTGGAAGATTAACTCCCAGCTGAGTCAAGTGATTATGATATGCAGACATTTTGAGTATGTGTTCACTGACAGAACTATTCTCCTCCATCTTGCAGCTATAAAACTTGTTGGAGACTTCATATCTCTCAACTCGGGAATTTGCTTGAAATATTAACTTCAACTCCTGGAACATCTCATATGGTCCATGACGTTCGAAACGTCTTTGAAGTCCCGATTCTAAGCCGTAAAGCATGGCACACCGAACTATCGAGTAGTCATCAGATCAAGCTTGTCAGACGTTCACAACGTGAGCTTCTGCTCCTATAGTAGGTCTTTCACCTAGCGGTGCATCAAGGACATAAATCTTCTGTGCAGCAATGAGGATAATCCTCAAGTTACGGACCCAGTCTGTGTAGTTGGTGCCATCATCTTTCAACTTAGCTTTCTCTAGGAATGCATTAAAATTCAAGGGAACGGTAGCACAGGCCATTGCTCTACAACATAGATATGCAAAAACTATCACGACTAAGTTAATGATAAATTAAGTTCAATTAATCATATTGCTTAAGAACTCCCACTTAGATAGACATCCCTCAAGTCATCTAAATGAAACGTGATCCAAATTAACTAAACCATGTTCGATCATCATGTGAGATGGATTAATCATCAATGGTGAACATCTTTATGTTGATCATATCTACTATATGATTCACATTGAACCTTTCAGCCTCCAGTGTTCTGAGGCCATGTTTGTACATGCTAGGCTCGTCAAGTTTAACCCGAGTATTCCGCATGTGCAAAACTAGCGTGCACCCGTTGTATGTGAACGTAGATCCTATCACACCCAATCATCACGGGGTGCCTCAGCATGAAGAAATTTTGCAAGGGTGCATACTCAGGGAGAACACTTATACCTTGAAATTTAGTTAAGGGGTCATCTTATAATGCAACCGCCGTACTAAGAAAAATATGATGAATAAAGATAAACATCACATGCAATCAAAATATGTGACATGATATGGCTATCATCATCTTGTGCTTTTGATCTCCATCTCCAAAGCAACGACGTGATCTCCATTGTCAACGGCTCGACAACTTGATCTCCATCGTAGCGTCGTGGTCATCTCTCCAACTATTGCTTCTACAACTATCGCTACCGCTTAGTGATAAAGTAAAGCAATTGCATGGCGTTTGCATTTCATACAATAAAGCAACAACCATAAGGCTCCTGCGAGTTGCCGATAACTTTTACAAAACATGATCATCTCATACAACAACATATATCACATCATGTCTTGACCATATCACATCACAACATGCCCTGCAAAAACAAGTTAGATGCCCTCTACTTTGTTGTTACAAGTTTTACGTGGCTGCTATGGGCCTCTAGCAAGAAAAGTTCTTACCTACGGCACAAAACCACTATGGTGATTTATCAAGTTTGTTGTTTTAACCTTCAACAAGGATTGGCCACAATCAAATTCGATTCAACTAAAGTTGGAGAAACGGACACCCGCCAGCCACCTTTATGCAAAACTAGTTGCATGTCTATCGGTGGAACCAGTCTCATGAACGTGGTCATGTAAGGTTGGTCCGCGCCGCTTCATCCAACAATATCGATGAATCAAAATAAGACATTGGTGGTAAGCAGTATGACGATCACCGCCCACAAATCTTTGTGTTCTACTCGTGCGTGTCATGTACGCATAGACCTGGCTCTGATGCAACTGTTGGGAAATGTAGCATGTAATTTCAAAAAAAATCCTATGCCCACGCAAGATCTATCTAGGAGATGCATAGCAAAAAGAGGGTGAGAGTGTGTCCACGTACCCTCGTAGACCGAAAGCGGAAGCGTTTGCCAACGTGGTTGATGTAGTCAAACTTCTTCTCATTCCGACCGATCAAGTATCAAACGTACGGCACCTCCGAGTTTTACACATGTTCAGCATGATGATGTCCCTCGAGCTCTTGATCCAGCAAAATGTCGAGGAAGTAGATGAGTTCCGTCAGCATGACGGTAGGTAGACAGTGATGGTGAAGTGATCCGCGGAGGGCTTCGCCTAAGCACTGCAAAAATATGACTGGAGGCGTAAACTGTGGAGGGGGGCGCCGCACACGGCTAGGAATAGTTTATGTGTGTTCTAGGTGCCCCCTCCCTACCTATATAAAGGAGGGAGGGGGAGGGAGCCAGCCCTAGGCGCGCCCAAGTAGGAGGAATCCTACTTGGGCTCCTAGTAGGATCCCCCCCTTTCCTTTTACCGGAGGGGGAAAGAAGGGAAGAGAGGGGGGAGATGGAAAGAGGGGGCGCCGCCCCCTCCTCCTAGTCCTATTCATCCTCCTTCCTTGGGAGGCGCCACCCCTTTGTGGGCTGGTGTGCTCCCTCCTAAGGCCCATATGGCCCATATCTGATATGTACCCGATACATTCTAGAACACTTCCGGTGTCTGAATACTATCATCAAAAATATCAATATTTACCTCTCGACCATTTCGAGACTCCTCGTCATGCCTGTGACCTCATCCGGGACTCCGAACAACATTCAGTCACCAAATTACATAACTCATATAATACAAATTGTCATTGAATGTTAAGCGTGCGGACCCTGCGGGTTCGAGAACTATGTTGACATGACCGAGACACCTCTCCGGTCAATAACCAATAGCGGAACCTGGAGGCTCATATTGGATCCCACATATTCTAAGAATATCTTTATCGGTCAAACTGTTATGACAACATACGTTATTTCCTTTGTCATCGGTATGTTACTTGCCCGAGATTCGATCGTTGGTATCTTCATACCTAGTTCAATCTCGTTACCGGCAAGTATCTTTACTCGTTCCGTAATGCATCATCCCGTAACTAACTCATTAGTCACATTGCTTACAAGGCTTCTTATGATGTGCATTACCGAGAGGGCCCAGAGATACCTCTTCGATACTCGGAGTGACAAATCCTAATCTCGATCCATGCCAACCCAACAAACACCTTCGGAGATACCTGTAGAGCATGGTTATAATCACCCAGTTACGTTGTGACGTTTGATAGCACACAAGGCATTCCTCCGGTATCTGGGAGTTGCGTAATCTCATAGTCGGAGGAATATGTATTTGTCATGAAGAAAGCAGTAGCAATAAAACCGAACGATCATTATGCTAAGCTAACGGATGGGTCTTGTCCATTTCATCATTCTCCTAATGATGTGATATTGTTCATCAAATGAAAACACATGTCCATGGCTAGGAAACTTAACCATCTTTGATTAACGAGCTAGTCAAGTAGAGGCATACTAGGGACACGATGTTTTGTCTATGTATTCACACATGTATCAAGTTTCCGGTTAATACAATTCTAGCATGAATAATAAATATTTATCATGAATAAGGAAATATAAAATAACAAATTTATTATTGCCTCTAGGGCATATTTCCTTCAATGGTTACTATGATATCAAATAAATTGAAGAATTTGTTGCTTTTAAGGGTGCTTATGAAGTTGCTTCTTTGATTGAAAAGTATGATATTACTCTCTACAAATCTGAAAATTTTGACATACTTAAATATTGCTATGAAAACTATGCTCACAATGCCTATGTCAAATAATTTATTGAGAGAATGACCGTTGCTTTGTAAGAAAATAATGATATGCATGAGTCTATAGATAATTATGATTCTGGAGATTTGATTGAAATATCCCTTGATGAAAATGATGCTTGCTATTCTTATGGCCATGATGCCAATATTAATTATGCTTATATAGATGAACTTGCTATAGTTACTTATGTTAAACATGAAATTATTCCTATTGCACCCACACTTGATAGTTTCTTTGATGAAAAGCATGATTGCAATGATGTTATTGTAAATTCTATTATTTTCAATTGTGTTAATGATATGCAAAACCCTAAGCTTGGGGATGCTAATTTTGCTATGTCTACTACTTGTTGCAATGATCATGATTGGGGCGATTCTTCTTATGATCTTGAAAATTTATTTAAGCCCCGTGATGAATATGAGATTGATAATAATGTTTGCAATAATATTGAAAGTGGGTTTGTAAGAGTGTCAACTTTGGATCCCACATATTAAGAGAATGTTCAATATTATGATTTTTTTTATAATAGTGGGTTTGGAGAGGTCATGACTTTAGTTAATATTAATCCCACTATTTTGGAAGAGTTTCATCTTCGCATGCATGTGGATCGTGTTGAGAATATGTTATGTGATATCTATATTGTTGAATTTTCTTATGATCCTACATGTAATTATATGAGAGAGGAAAATATGGTTGTAGACATTTTCATGTTACTACATTACCTCTCTTCATGTTGAGACTGCTATCGTCTCTTTCGTCTTCCTTGCATATGCTAGTTTTTGCTTGCCTTGATAATTTGTTTTCTTATAAAATGCCTATGCATAGGAAGTATGTTAGACTTAGATGTGTTTATCACGTGTTTTATGATGCTATCATTGTGCTTCAATTCTTCTCTTTTATGTGAGCATCATTGAAAATCTCAATGCCTAGCTAAAAGGATTTAAAGAAAAGCGCTTGTTGGGAGACAACCCAATATTTCCCGTGCTATTTTATAATAAATAATTCATCCAGCCTCTGGTTATATGTGTTTTTGTGTTTTAGTTAGTGTTTGTGCCAAGTAAGACCTTTGGGGTGGCTTACGGTGATAGTTGTTTTGATCTTGCTGAAAAACAGAAACTTCTGTGCCCAGGAAAATAATTTTCATAATTCACATAAGTGTGATTTTATTCTGATTCTTTCTGCACTAAATTGGTACGTAAATTACCTAGGTTGTCCTAATTTTTCAGAACTTTTGGAGTTACATAAGTATTCGAGAGTTACACATTACTACAGACTGTTCTGTTTTTGACCGATTCTGTTTTCTTTGTGTTGTTTGCTTATTTTGATGAATCTATGGGTAGTATCAGGGGGGTATGAACCATGGAAAAGTTGGAATACAGTATATATTACACTAATATAAATAAGAATGAGTTCACAACATTACCATAAAGTGGTGATTTATTTTCTTATACTAATGGAGCTTATGAGATTTTCTGTTGAGTTTTGTGTTGTGAAGTTTTCAAGTTTTGGGTAAGGATTTGATGAACTATGGAATAAGGAGTGGCAAGAGCCTAAGCTTGGGGATGCCCAAGGCACCCCAAGGTAATATTCAAGGACAACCAAGATTCTAAGCTTGGGGATGCCCCTGAAGGCATCCCCTCTTTCATCTTCGTCTATCGGTAACTTTACTTGAGGCTATATTTTTATTCACCACGTGATATGTGTTTTGCTTGGAGCATATTGTATGATTTGAGTCTTTGCTTTTTAGTTTGCCATAATCATCCTTGCTGTACACACCTTTTGAGAGGGACACGCATGAATCGTGATTTATTAGATTACTCTATGTGCTTCACTTATATATTTTGAGATAGGCAATATTGCTCTAGTGCTTCACTTATATCTTTTTAGAGCACGGCGGTGGTTTTATTTTATAGAAATTGATGAACTCTCATGCTTCACTTATATTATTGTGAGAGTCTTTAAACAGCATGGTAATTTTCTTTGGTTATAAATTTAGTTCTAATATGATAGGCATCCAAGAGGGATATAATAAAAGCTTTCATATAAAGTGCATTGAATACTATGAGAAGTTTGATTCCTTATGATTGTTTTGAGATATCAAGATGATGATATTAGAGTCATGCTAGTAGAGTAATTGTGAATTTGATAAATACTTGTGTTGAGGTTTGTGATTCCCGTAGCATGCACGTATGGTGAACCGTTATGTAACAAACTTGGAGCATGAGGTATTTTTTGATTGTCATCCTTTCTGTGGAGGTCGGGATCGCGCGATGGTTAACTCCTCCAACCCTTCCCCTAGTAGCATGCATGTAGTGCTTGGTTTTGATGAGTAATAGAAATTTTCAATAAGTATGTGAGTTCTTTATGACTAATGTTGAGTCCATGGATTATACGCACTCTCACCCTTCCACCATTGCTAGCCTCTCTTGTGTCGCGCAACTTTCGCCGGTACCATACACCCACCATATACCTTCCTCAAAATAGCCACCATACCTACCTATTATGGCATTTCCATAGCCATTTCGAGATATATTGCCATGCAACTTTCCACCGTTCCGTTTATTATGACACGCTCCATCATTGTCATATTGCTTTGCATGATCATGTAGTTGACATTGTATTTGTGGCAAAGCCACCTTGCATAATTCTTTCATACATGTCACTCTTGAGTCATTGCACATCCCGGTACACCGTCGGAGGCATTCATATAGAGTCATATTTTTGTTCTAACCATGGAGTTGTAATTTTTGAGTTGTAAGTAAATAGAAGTGTGATGATCATCATTATTAGAGCATTGTCCCATGTGCGGAAATAAAAAAAAGGCCAAAGAAGCCAAACAAAAAAAGAGAAACAAATGAGAGAAAAAGAGAGAAGGGGAATGTTACTATCCTTTTTCCACACTTGTGCTTCAAAGTAGAACCATGGTCTTCATGATAGAGAGTCTCCTATTTTGTCACTTTCATATACTTGTGGGAATTTTTCATTATAGAACTTGGCTTGTATATTCCAATGATGGGCTTCCTCTAATTGCCCTAGGTCTTCATGAGCAAGCAAGTTGGATGCACACCCAGTTAGTTTTTATTTTTGAGCTTTCATAAACTTATAGCTCTAGTGCATCCGTTGCATGGCAATCCCTACTAACTCACATTGATATCTATTGATGGGAATCTCCATAGCCCGTTCATACACCTAGTTGATGTGAGACTATCTCCCTCTTTTTGTCTTCTCCACAACCACCATATTCTGTTCCACCTATAGTGTTATGTCCATGGCTCATGCTCATGTATTGCGTGAAAGTTGAAAAAGTTTGAGAACATCAAAAGTATGAAACAATTGCTTGGCTTGTCATCGGGGTTGTGCATGACTTAAATATTTTGTGTGATGAAGATGGAGCATAGCCAGACTATATGATTTTGTAGGGATAAGCTTTCTTTGGCCATGTTATTTTGAGAAGACATAATTGCCTTGTTAGTATGCTTGAACTATTATTGTTTTTATGTCAATATTAAACTTTTGTTTTGAATCTTATGGATCTGAACATTCATGCCACAATAAAGAAAAATACATGGATAAATATGTCATGTAGCATTCCACATCAAAAATTCTGTTTTTATCATTTACCTACTCGAGGACGATCAGGAATTAAGCTTGGGGATGCTTGATACGTCTCCAACATATCTATAATTTTTTATTGTTCCATGCTATTATATTATCTATTTTGGATGTTTTATATGCATTAATATTCTATTTTATATTAATTTTGGGACTAACCTATTAAACTAGAGCCCAGTGCCAGTTCATGTTTTTTCCTTGTTTTTGAGTTTCGCAGAAAAGGAATACCAAACGGAGTCCAAACGGAATGAAACCTTCGCGATGATTTTTCTTGGACCAGAAGACAACCAGGAGACTTGGAGATGAAGTCGGAGGAGCCACGAGGCGGCCACAAGGATGGAGGGAGAGCCTAGGGGGTAGGGCGCGCCCCCCACGCTTGTGGGCCCCCCGTGACCCTCCTGGCCTAATTATTTCGCTTATATATTCCCATATATCCCCAAACCACCACAGGAATCCAGAAAAAGACTTCTCCGCCGCTGCAACCATCTGTACCAATGAGATCCCACCTAGGGACCTTTTTCGGCACCCTGCTGGAGGGGGATTCGATCATGGAGGGCTTCTACGTCAATTATATTTCCCTTCGGATGAAGCGTGAGTAATTTACCTCATACCTACGGGTCCATATCTAGTAGCTAGATGGCTTCTTCTCTCTCTTTGATTCTCAATACCATGTTCTCCTTGATATTCTTGGAGATCTAATTGATGTAATACTTTTTTGCGGTGTGTTTTCTGAGACCCGATGAATTGTAGATTTATGATCAACTTATCTATGAATATGATTTGAATCTTCTCTGAAATCTTATATGCATGATTTGATATCTTTCTAATTCTCTTTGAACTATCGCTTTGGTTTGGCCAACTAGATTGGTTTTTCTTGCAATGGGAGAAGTGCTTAGCTTTGGGTTCAATACTGCGGTGTCCTTTCCCAGTGACAGTAGGGGCAGCAAGGCACGTATTGTATTATTGCCATCAGGGATAAAAAGATGGGGTTTTCATCATATTGCTTGAGTTAATTCCTCTACATCATGTCATCTTACTTAATGCATTACTCTGTTCTTTATGAACTTAATACTCTAGATGCATGCTGGATAGCGGTCGATGTGTGGAGTAATAGTAGTAGATGCAGAATCGTTTCGGTCTACTTGACACGGACGTGATGCCTATATTAATGATCATTACCTTAGATATCGTCATAACTTTGCGCTTTTCTATCAATTGCTCGGCAGTAATTTGTTCACCCATCGTATTATTTGCTATCTTGAGAGAAGCCTCTAGTGAAACCTATGGCCCCCGGGTCAATTTTCCATCATATTAGTTTCCGATCTACTATCTTGCAATCTTTTACTTTCTGATCTATAAACCTAAAATACCCAAAATATTTACTTTATTGTTTATCTATCTCTATCAGATCGCACTTTTGCAAGTAACCATGAAGGGATTGACAACCCCTTTATCATGTTGGGTGCAAGTTTGTTTGATTGTTTGTGCAGATCTTGGTGATTTGTGCGTTGCTCCTACTGGATTGATACCTTGGTTCTCTAACTGAGGAAAATACTTATCTCTACTTTGCTGCATCACCCTTTCCTCTTCGAGGGAAAAACCAATGCAAGCTCAAGAAGTAGCAGCGATCTACATCAACAATATTGCTACCGTCAACACCAACTCTCTCCCCTCTATGCAGCGGTGTAACACCTCTTCTCCCCGCTGTAATCTCTACTTAAACATGGTGCTCAACTCCATATATTATTTCCCAATGATCTATGGTTATCCTATGATGTTTGAGTAGATCTGTTATGTCCTATGGGTTAATCATGATCTTGGTTGGGATGATTGTATATTTTATTTATGGTGTTGTACTACGCTGCCCTCCATCTTTCACAAACAAGGGATACCTATTGTAGGGCGTTCAATACGTTCATGATTCTCTTATGGTGGGTTGCGAGAGTGACAGAAGCTTAAAACCGAGTAGGTGGGTTGTTGCGTATGGGATAAAGAGGACTTGATACTTAATGCTATGGTTGGGTTTCACGACCTTAATGATCTTTAGTAGTTGCGGATGTTTTCTAGAGTTCCAATCATAAGTGAATATGATCCAAGTAGAGAAAGTATGATAGCTCATGCCTCTCCCTCATATAAAATTACAAGAAAGATTACCGGTACTTGTTATCGATTGACTAGGGACAAATGACTTTCTTGTTGACAAAAGCTATCCACTTTTATTACCTTGCAATTTGTTCGTAGTTTTATTCTCGCAAAGTACTCACAGTTTTATTCTTGCAAAATAGTTTCATACTTGTTTTAGGTAAAGAAAATGTCAAGTGTGCATAGATTTGTATCAGTGGTCGATAGAACTTGAGGGAATGTTTGTTCTACCTTTAGCTCCTTGTTGGGTTCGACACTCTTATTTATCGAAGAAGGCTACAAACGATCCCCTATACTTGTGGGTTATCAGGCACGCCCAGGGGGGTAGGGAGTGCCCCAGGGCTTGTCGCCTCCTCGTGCACTTTTTGGACTACTTTTAATTTTCCTAATTTTAAATATTCCAAAACAGAGTAAAATTGCCACTGGAAAAGTTTTGGACTCGGTTTACTTACCGTGCCACATACCTATTCCTTTTCGGAGTCTGAAACATTCTGTTAGGTTTCCCTTATGTACTCCTCTGGGGTTATGGTATTATTAATATTGGTTTCAACATTTATGGGAGTACCTGAGATATAATGTTTGATTCTTTGCCCGTTTACCACCTTCGGGTTATTGCCTTCGGCGTTGTTGATCTTGATGGCACTGAAATGATAAACTTCCTTGATAATGTAAGGCCCTTCCCATTTAGAGAGAAGTTTTCCTGCAAAAAATCTTAAACGAGAATTGTATAGCAAGACATGGTCACCTACATTGAATTCACGCCTTTGTATCCTTTTGTCATGCCATCTTTTAACTTTTTCTTTGGATAACTTGGCATTCTCATAGGCCTGGGTTCTCCATTTATCAAGTGAGCTAATGTCAAATAACCTCTTCTCACCAGGAAGTTTGAAATCATAGTTGGGCTCTTTAATTGCCCAATAAGCTTTTTGTTCTAGTTCTAGAGGTGAGTGATATGCTTTTCCATAAACCATTTTATACGGAGACATACCCATAGGATTTTATAAGCAGTTCTTTAAGCCCATAGTGCATCATCCAGTTTCTTAGACTAGTTCTTCCTGGATCTATTAACAGTATTTTGCAAGATCAATTTTATTTCTCTGTTGCTTAATTCTACTTGACCACTAGACTAAGGATGATATGGAGATGCAATTCTATGTTTAACATCATATTTAGCAAGCAATTTACGAAAAGCACCATGAATAAAATGTGAACCACCATCAGTCATCAACTATCTAGGGACTCTAAACCTCGGGAAAATAACTTCTTTAAGCATTTTAATAGAAGTGTTATGATCAGCACTACTAGTTGGAATAGCTTATACCCACTTAGTAGCGTAGTCAACATCAACTAAAATATGTGTATACCCATTAGAGGAAGGAAAAGGCCCCATATAATCAAATCCCCAAACATCAAATGGTTCAATAACAAGTGAATAATTCATAGGCATTTCATGATGTCTACTAATATTACTGTCGGTGTACTAGAATAAGGGTACTCTAGTACCCCGAACTTGTGCACGGGCAGTTGCAGCACCCCGCGGCAAGGCTTGCCGGGCGACCGCCAAGATCCTCCGTGGTTCCTTCGGAGCCATTCAAGAACAAAGTATTCAAGCCGAGAGACAAGGCCCCGGCAAGAGGAGCTTGCCGGGAAGGCCAACCAAGGCATCTCAAGGAACTTGCCGCAACGTGCCACACGTCCCGGCAAGGCCTGGTGAGCGACAAGCTTCCGGGCGCGACAAGACAACGACCGCGACAAGGCGCTTGCCGCGGCAATTAACCACCCTGTACCCGCGCTCCAGCACATCCACCAACGTGTCACCCTGGGGCCTTCCCAGGCGCGCGTGGCAAGAGTCTGTGCAGCCTGCGGTGCGAGGTGGCAAGCGACGCTGACAAGATTACCATCGTGGCGAACGGTGGCGTCCCTGACGGTCCTTTCCTGCACTGTTTGGGCGACACAGACGAGCATTTAATGCCTTTGTCCCCTGCTGTCAGGGTTAGGTAGGATACACTGTACAGGTAGTTGTACCAACCGCAACTCCTTTTCCATTTTTACCCTTGTCTATGTTGCCACCTGTCGGTGACCCCTTGAGCGTATAAAAGGAGGCCCATGCGCAACATAGAGGGGGGGGGTTCGGCTGGACTCAGTTCGGAAGCCAGAAAAACACACACGCTCGGTCTCGTTAGCAGCTCGTGTGCACCATAGCACTCGAATGCTCCCAAGCAAGAACTCAATACAATCAGACAAGCAGCAGTAGGAGTATTATCTCTCCAGAGAGCTCCGAAGCTGGGTAAACTATTCGTGTGATTCGCCTCGATCTGCTCTTCGTGCGATCTCCGCCCCCCGCTGAACCGAAAGGGGCTCGGTCCGCCGGTCCCATAGGTGTTCGTGGATCAGCTTCCCCGACATCTTTGGCGTGCCAGGTAGGGGGCGTCGAGATTGCGTGAACCCGATCCAGCGTTCACACGAGCTAGATCTTCATTTTCTTCATCGACATGCCACCGAAGAAGAAGACGTCGGTGGTAGTTGCTCCGTCCACGTCGATCCCACCACCACCAGAGAAAATGGGTGGTGGGGTAGACGCCGGCGGAAGAACGGACATCGACGAGGGAGCTCACGGTGCTGCCAGGTCCAAGGACAAGGCTGCGCAGACCTCGGCGTCCGTACATGCACCGCGCCCATCTCAGGAGGCGCAGGACCGACAGCGTCATGGTATTCGCAGTACCATACGTTTGTTGGACCAAGATCAAGCTGGTGGATCTCGGGGTGCTCAAGGCCAACATGTATGCCAACATGCTGGCACGAGCGAGGCACGGTCGCCTGGACAGGATACTGCTCCTTCTAACGTAGTTAGAAGTCCGAGCATATCCCGCTCCTCGCACCGTTCGCCATTGCCACCCACCACTCCAGCAGAAGCTTTGGCGCGGGCTCAACTGCTCCTAGATTACCCTCCAATGACAGACAAGATCGACGAATGGAGGGCCACCATTTAGAGTCTCATCGGCTTCGCCAATGGCGACACTCCGTGGCAGCCGAGTACATCGCTGCCGCGACAAGACCGCCAGGCACGAGCCGATGGCGACGAAACCGGTGGGGGTGCAACCACCATGCACTCTCCACCCCAAAGGCCAAAATCGCCGACTCGCCGGATCCACCTCGACAGTGACTCCACTGCATCGTCGGATCCACGAGCTCGTCGCGATCAGCGCCAAGTTCTTCACGAACGACAGCAAGAAGACGCTCGTAGTCGCATCGAGCACCGAAGAGAAGCGCGACGTCAATACGACAAGTGCGCTGAGCCCTCTGTTGACATGCATGCGCCAGGGGAACCAGGCGACTTGCCGTACGCGGTAAGTTGCCCTGCATTCACTCGTGAGCTGCGGCAAGTCCAGTGGCCCAGCACAAAGAATTTCAAGCTAGATGTACCAGAGAAGTACGACGGCAAGACGCATCCGTCGGAGTTCCTTAGCATCTACACCATCGCGGTGCAAGCTGCCGGGGGACGGGACGACAAGATCCTTGCCAACTACTTCCCGCTGGTGCTCAAGCCCAATGTCAGATCCTGGCTCATGCACTTGCCGGACAACTCCATATCTTCCTGGGCTGACTTGTGCCATCAGTTTGTCAGCGCCTTTACAGGCGGCCACAAGCCTCATGGCCAAGAAAGCGACCTTCATCTGCTCGCCCAGAAGGAAGGAGAGCCCCTGCGCAAATACATTCAGAGATTCAGCCGCGTACAGCACAACATCCCAGATGTCCACCCTGCCGCGGTAATCAGCGCGTTCCATCAGAACGTGCGAAACCGCAGGATGCGGGAGGAGATGGCGATGTGCAAGATCAGAGACGTCAGTGAGCTATATGCCCTGGCCGACAAGTGTGCGCGTGCTGAGGAAGGGAGGAAACTCCCCGGAGAGAATACAGGAGCAGGAGGATCTGATAGTGAGGATACTGCCCCGGCAAAGAAAAACCGGCGGCAGAACAACAGGAAGAAGAAAGGCAAAGATGTGCTAGTTGTTGAGCAATCCGGCAAGGAAGCCAAAGCTGGTAGCTCCGGCAAGCAGGTTGCCGCAGGCACCAACCACCAGGTTGTGGCGGTCGCCGAAAAGCAGGACGGTGCCAACAGGCAGTACTGCAAGATCCACCGCACCAAGGGCCATGACCTCCAGAGCTGCAAGAAAGTCGAGTAGCTTGTCGAGCAGCAGAAGGCTGAATACGAGCGGCGCGACAAGGAGAAGGGCCAGGAAGGTGCTGGAGGAACCGGCAAGAAACGCCCCGGCCGAGGAGGACGCTGCGGCAAGGCCAAGCAGCGGCAAGGGGACAGACCTCCCCGCGGCCGCGACAAGGATGAAGATGACGATGACGATGAAGATATGGACGATGACGAGACCGATGAGCAGGAGTTCCAGAAAGCCACAGAGATCCTGTGCGTTGACGGTGGTGCTTCTCTACATACTTCACACCGCCAGCTCAAGCAGTGGGTGCGGGAAGTCAATGCAGCAGAGCCACCCGTCGAGTCACGCAAGCCTCTGAAATGGTCAAGCATGCCTATCATCTTTGATATTGAGGACCACCCTGATCGCATAACTGCGGTCGGGTGCTTGCCGATGTTGGTTTCACCAACTATCCGCAACCTCAAGGTCACTAAGATGCTAGTTGACAGCGGGGCCGGCTTGAACCTGATCTCCTCTGCGGTACTCCAGAAACTCCAGATCCCTGACAGCGAGCTCGAAGAGACCGGTACATTCCAAGGAATCAATCCGGGAAGAAGCAAGCCGAAGGGAAAGATCACGTTGCCGGTAACATTTGGCAGCGAGTTGAACTTCAGGACTGAGAGGGTCACTTTTGACGTTGCTGACTTTCCATTGCCTTACAATGGGATACTCAGCCGTCCAGCACTCGCCAAATTCATGGCAGCCTCTCACTATGCGTACAACATGCTGAAAATACCAGGCCCGATAAGTGTCATCTCTGTCCCTGGCAACAAGAAGGATGCTCTTATCTGCGCCGACAAGATCTATCGGGAAGCAGCAGCCGCAACAGATCGCAGATCACTTGCCGTTGAAGCTCCCGGGGGGAAGAAGAAGACCAAGTCCGGCAAGAGTTCTGATGTCCACTCCGGCAAGCGCACCTCTTCGGAGTGCTGCGCTACCGTCGAGGACGCACCATCGAGCTCCACCGGCAAGTGTAAAAAGACAATGGTAGCTCCACCAGAGACCAAGAAGGTGTCCGCCAAGGTGGACGGCGCTGGTGGTACCTTCACCATTAGTGCCACTCTCGACCCTAAATAGGAAAGCGCGCTCGTTGCTTTCCTGCGGGCGAATGTCAACGTGTTTGCATGGCAACCGTCTGACATCCGCGGTGTTCCCAGGAAAGTAATTGAGCACCACCTTGCCGTCTGTCCTCATGCGCGGCCCGTCAAGCAGAAAGTCAGGAAACAGGCAGTGGAGTGCCAAGAATTTATCGCGGAAGAAATCAAGAAGTTGGAAGCAGCAGGCCTTGTCAGAGGAGTGCTCCATCCTACGTGGTTGGCCAATCCTGTAGTCATGCGCAAGGCGAACGGGAAATGGAGGCTTTGTATCGACTTTACCGATGTCAATAAAGCTTGTCCCAAAGACCCATTTCCCTTACCGCGCATCGACCAGATTGTTGACTCCACGGCCGGATGTGACTTGCTTTCATTTCTTGATGCATACTCAGGATACCATCAGATCTTCATGGCAGAAGAGGATGAGGAAAAGACCGCATTCATCACTCCATGTGGCACATACTGTTTCGTACGGATGCCTTTTGGTTCAAAGAATGCTGGTTCAACATTTGCAAGGGTTGTCCATCACGCTTTTGAGCCGCAGATGCACAGAAATGTGGAAGCCTACATGGATGACATAGTGGTCAAGAGCAAGGACAAAGCAACTCTGATTCAAGATTTAGACGAAACCTTTGCGAATCTGCGCAAGATCAACCTCAAGCTTAACCCCGAGAAGTGTGTGTTTGGAGTCCCCTCCGGCAAGCTTCTCGGGTTCTTCGTGTCTCAGCGGGGAATTGAAGCCAATCCCGACAAGATCAAGGCCATTGAGCAGATTAAAGCACCCAAGCGCGTCAAGGATGTACGAAGACTTGCCAGTTGCGTGGCTGCTCTCAGCAGGTTTATCTCTAGGTCTGCTGAGCGCGCCCTGCCATTTTTTCAAAATATTGAAAAAGTCAGGTCCAATGAAATGGACTCCGGAAGCGGAGGCTACGCTGCAGGACTTGAAGAGATACCTGTCCTCCACTCCAACACTTGTCGCACCTAAGCCACAAGAGAAGTTGCTGCTATATATAGCGGCAACCAATCAAGTGGTTAGTGCTGCGTTAGTAGCGGAGAGGGAGGTGGATGATGAGCCAGCAACCACGGCAAGTACATCCAGCGATAAGCAAGGGACTTCGCCGGCAAGCTCTGGTCCCGACAAAGATGGATCTACGCAGACGCGTGAGGAGATGCAGAAGAGAATGGTGCAGCACCCAGTTTACTTTGTCAGTTCCCTTCTGCAGGGGGCTAGGTCAAGGTACTCTGGTGTGCACAAATTGCTTTTCGGCCTTCTCATGGCCTCGAGAAAGCTGCGCCATTACTTCCAAGCACATGAGATCACAGTCGTCACTCGTTTTCTGCTGAAGAGGATACTACAAAATCCGGAAGCAACAGGCAGGATTGTCGAGTGGGCACTGGAACTGTCAAGCTTTGGCCTCAAGTTTGAAAGCACTTCAACTATCCAAAGCAGGGCATTAGCAGAGTTCATAGCGGAGTGGACGCCAACACAAGATGAAGAAATTCCAGAAACGAGCATCCCCGTCAAGGAAGCAAGCAAAGAGTGGTTGATGTACTTTGATGGTGCCTTCTTGCTGCAAGGCACCGGTGCCGGCGTGCTACTTGTTGCACCCACCGGAGAGCACCTCAAGTATGTAGTCCAGATGCACTTTCCCAAGGAGCAAGCAACAAACAATACTGCAGAGTATGAAGGTTTGCTTGCCGGTCTCAGGATCGCAGCAGACCTTGGGATCAAGAAGCTCATTGTCAGGGGTGACTCACAGCTTGTCGTCCGCCAAGTGAACAAGAATTATCAGAATCCGTTGATGGAAGCTTACGTTGATGAAGTGAGAAAGCTAGAAGAGCACTTTGACGGCCTACAGATGGAATATGTTCCAAGAGCTCAGAATGACATTGCTGATGGCCTGTCAAAGTGCGCTGCACTTAAGTTACCTGTGGAACCAGGGATCTTTGTGCTCAAGCTGACTCAACTGTCCGTAACGCCATCAACTGGACAGAACAAGAAGAGGAAGCTGATCTCTGGTGACTATTTTCCGGTAGAGCTCCCTGAAGCCGCCGCCAAGAAGGTCCTCAAGATCAACACCAAGGATGCTGAGGAGCAGTCTGCTCCGACAAGCCCTAGGGTTTGTTCTGTTGAAGCAGACGCTCCCGACAAGTTTTGCTCTAGCAAGCTTGCCGGGGAACGTCAAGCTCCGGCTGAGCCGCGGGTTCTCGCTGTAGAAGCAGATGTTCCCGCAGCAGCAGATGTGCCTTTAGTCCTTGTTGTCGAGCCGCAAGCTCCAGCATGGGCGCAGCAGATTGTCCATTTCCTTCAGACAGGAGAACTTCCCGAAGAGCAAGAAGAAGCGGAAAGAGTAGCCCGGCAGTCAAGTATGTACCAGTTTGTCGACAACACACTGTACAGAAGAAGACTCAACGGCGTGAAATTGAAGTGTATTCACCGGGAAGACGGACAAAAGCTGTTGGCAGAGATACATGGAGGCATATGTGGTCACCACATTGGCGCAAGAGCACTTGCCGGCAAAGCATTCCGGCAAGCTTTCTTTTGGCCGACAGCCCTCCAGGATGCAACTGCACAAGCAACCAAGTGTGAAGCATGCCAGTTCCATTCCAAACAGATACACCAGCCAGCTCAAGCTCTCAAGACGATCCCTTTATCCTGGCCATTTTCGGTCTAGGGGCTCGACATCCTCGGCCCCTTTCCCCGAGCTGTCGGGGGCTTTGAGTACTTGTACGTTGCAATCGACAAGTTCACAAAGTGGCCGGAAGTGGAACCAGTGAGGAAGGTGACAGCACAGTCAGTAGTCAAGTTCTTTAGGTCAATTGTTTGCCATTTCGGGATCCCTAACAGGATCATCACTGACAACGGCACACAATTTACGAGCCGCACCTTCATGCAGTACGTCCAAGATCTTGGCGCCAAGGTCTGCTTCGCTTCTGTTGCTCATCCGAGAAGCAACGGTCAAGCAGAGAGCGCGAATGCTGAAGTGCTGCGCGGGCTCAAGACCAGGACTTTCGACAGGCTGCACAAGTGCGGAAAGAACTGGATTGAGGAGCTGCCGGTGGTTCTTTGGTCGATCAGGACGACGCCAAATTGAGCCACTGGCCAGACACCTTTCGCTCTAGTCTATGGAGCAGAGGCAGTTCTCCCCACAGAACTCGTATACAGATCACCTCGAGTGCTCGCTTATGATGAGCTTGAGCAAGAGCAGCTGCGACAAGATGACACGCTTCTCCTTGAGGAGGACCGTCTTCAGGCTGCTGTATGAGCTGCTCGATACCAGCAAGCTTTGCGCCGCTACCATAGCCGCAAAGTTAATGCCAGAAGTTTCGAGGAAGGCGACCTTGTTCTTCGGCGCGTTCAGTCCGCCAAGAAATCCAACAAGTTGACGCCAAAGTGGGAAGGCCCTTACCGGGTGAAACGAGTCACTAGGCCTGGTGCTGTCCGCCTTGAGACCGAAGATGGCATTCCGGTGAGCAACTCCTGGAACATTGAGCATCTTCGTAAGTTTTACCCGTAGGGCGCGGTTGCCGGAACCCGTTCCGGCAACCACCTTTTGTACAAGTCTTGCCGATGTTGCATGTAATCCTTTGTACAAAGCCGGGCGCAGATCCCGTGCATAAGTAAAGCTCATGTGCCCCGCACATCTTGTCAATTTCATGCTTTCTACTATTTTTTGCATGCGTTATCTGACACTTTGTGCAGCACCTATCCCCGGTAAGCAATAACGAGCCATGCGGCTCCATATCTTTATTTTCTCTTCTCTCTTTTTCTCAAAGAAAGAAACGTTCCCTCGCCCACAAGTTTGCCGGGGGGAAAGGAGAAGATAATGGTATGGACCAAGCGTCGCTCGAAGAAGTTTCGCCTTACCGGGAAGCAAACGACAGAAAAGCTAAGTTGCCAAAGTTTGAGCAATCAGTTTTAAATTTTTAGGTTATTTTCCTCGAACGACCATGCTTTGTATGGAAAACCTGTGCGCGGAGGAACCAACTCGTAGCTAGTTGCGCCCTTACTTTGTTTCGAGTCCGCTCAACAACTTAAGTGAGCTGCGACTAGTTGCGACAAGGTTTCTTGTCGGTAGCGGCACCGCCAGCAGGCTGCTGACGTCCCGCACTCAGCGCTCGCGGCTAAGGTGCCTGCGCCGACAAGTTCCCTAAAAGCGTAGGGTAAAAACATACAAAGGAAGGAAGCAAGTAGAGGAAATAACATAGCAATCTCTACCCAAAATAGAGTTATATTACAAGATAGCTTGTCGCAAGCTCTAATAGATTGTTCCCATGACATGGTCAGCAACGACAAGAAAAAGAAAAGATGGGCGGCCTAATCTACGCGATCACCCTCAACCCTCTTGATCTCGCTCACCGTGTCCATAATGGGTGCGACAAGGGCCTTGAGCGCCTCCAGATCAGCATCCGGCGGCAAGGACCTGAGGATGTTGGTGAGGTTGAGGCCTGGGTTGCGGAAGGCCACCTTCACCAGCACCTTCTGAAGAGCCCCCGCGCAGATCCTGCGCGACTCGTCGGCCAGCTGCTTTGGGATCTTCTCCCGGAGTCGCTGGAGGGCCGTCGCCACGCCTTTGAAGAACAGGCTGAGCTTGGCGCTGGGTTGGAGGTGCTCATTGGAGGAGTACCCGAGATCCTCCATCCCCAGCTACGCCAACTCCCCGTCGATGGCTGCGGCAAGATCCACCAGACCCTTGGTCCAGTGCTCCACAGTCTCCCTGAAAGCATCGTGGGCGGCAGCAGCATTCGCCAGCAGCACCTCGTCGGCCTTGATCTTCTCCTTCAACGTCGCCTCCTGCTCTCTAGCACCATCCAGCGTCTGAGTCAAGGTGGCCAACTTCAGCTCAAGATCCGCATTGGAGTCCTTGGCGGCGTTGAGCTCTTTGCTCCTCTCAGCGAGAAGACCCTACAGCTCACCATGAGCGGCGGCGTCCTTCTCGCGCTCGCGCTTGAGCGCAGTAAGCTCCTCGCCGCTCACCTTGAGATTGGGCTCCAGCTGCGCTACCTTCGTCTCCAACTCCTTCTTGGCGGCCTCGGCAGCTGCGGCGTGCGAAAACTGCCATGGTCAGAACGGCGTTGGGGGTGAAATCAAGGAGGCGGAACCCGTAGGTGTTCATGATATCACAGAAAAATTCAGAGAAGGGCGGGCAGAGCCCGCAGTAGAAGAACAGCGCGAAGAAGGGGTACCCGTTCGGAGCCAGTTGCGAAGCGGCAGCTGAGAGTACCCTCGTGCGCGGATGCGCTCGCGTCTCCGTCGACCAGAAGAGGTAGTAGTACTCCCTCAGCTCCTTCGCGTCAAGCTGAGGGGGGAAGATGGCCCGCTCCTTTCGCAGCGCCGCGAGCCGCTGCGCCTCGGCCGATTTCACGCCCTTCCCCTTGTCGGCTTTCGGAGCCATGGCGGAGGTGGCGGGGGAGATCGGCGGCGTCGGTGGCGTTGGTGGCGATGGGGGGCGGAGCGCTGCTCTCTTTCGACTTTGGGAAGAAGGGGGGAGCAGCGGAGATTTCCGGAAATGGAGTAACAGCCGGCAAGATGGGCGACTGCCCCTGTTTCCCCTGCTTATAAAGAGGGAGGGGCGGGCGTTTCGTCCTTCTGAATAAAGAAACCACCCACGATCTCTCCCACGACGCCGCATTCGACGCGTGCCGTTTGGGGGAGGGCGCGGTGGATACGGAGTAAGGTACGGCGTAACCCAGGCGGCGCGTGCCCATGCCCTGTTTTGGGCCTGGCCCAACAGCGCTCTGCACCGTGTGTGGCCCAGGCCCGAGGGCTCCTGTCGGTGTACTAGAATAAGGGTACTCTAGTACCCCGAACTTGTGCACGGGCAGTTGCAGCACCCCGCGGCAAGGCTTGCCGGGAGACCGCCAAGATCCTCCGTGGTTCCTTTGGAGCCATTCAAGAACAAAGTATTCAAGCCGAGAGACAAGGCCCCGGCAAGAGGAGCTTGCCGGGAAGGCCAACCAAGGCATCTCAAGGAACTTGCCGCAACGTGCCACGCGTCCCGGCAAGGCCTGGTGAGCGACAAGCTTTCGGGTGCGACAAGACAACGACCACGACAAGGCGCTTGCCACGGCAATTAACCACCCTGTACCTGCGCTCCAGCACATCCACCAGCGTGTCACCCTGGGGCCTTCCCAAGCGCGCATGGCAAGAGTCTGTGCAGCCTGTGGTGCGAGGTGGCAAGCGACGCTGACAAGATTACCATCATGGCGAACGGTGGCGTCCCTGACGGTCCTTTCCCGCACTGTTTGGGCGACACAGACAGGCATTTAATGCCTTTGTCCCCTGCTGCCAGGGTTAGGTAGGATACACTGTACAGGTAGTTGTGCCAACCGCAACTCCTTTTCCATTTTTACCCTTGTCTACGTTGCCACCTGTCGGTGACCCCTTGAGCGTATAAAAGGAGGCCCATGCGCAACGTAGAGGGGGGGGTTCGGCTGGACTCAGTTCGGAAGCCAGAAAAACACACACGCTCGGTCTCGTTAGCAGCTCGTGTGCACCATAGCACTCGAGTGCTCCCAAGCAAGAACTCAATACAATCAGACAAGCAGCAGTAGGAGTATTATCTCTCCGGAGAGCTCCAAAGCTGGGTAAACTGCTCGTGTGCTTCGCCTCGATCCGCTCTTCGTGCGATCTCCGCCCCCCGCCGAACCGAAAGGGGCTCGGTCCTCCGGTCCCATAGGTGTTCGTGGATCAGCTTCCCCGACAATTACCAATCCTCTTCCATACATCACAAGACAAGAAAAACTTACAAGCATCCTTGAAAAGAGTAGGCCAACAAAAACCAGATTGTAATACCTTGTGTGTAGTTCTATCACCAGCATGGTGTCCTCCATAAGCCTTAGAGTGACACTTGTGTAGGATATGTTCCTGTTCATACTCAGGTACACAACGTCTAATAACACCATCTACTCCTTCTTTATAAATATGTGGGTTATCCCAGAAGTAATGTCTTAAATCATAGAAAAACTTTTTCTTTTGCTAGTATGTGAAACTAGGTGGAATAAATTTGGAAACAATTTAATTAGCATAATCAGCATACCATGGAGCACTACGAGAAGCATTTATGACAGCTAATTGTTCATCAGGAAAACTATCATCAATAGGTAGTGGGTCATCAGGAACATTTTCTAACTTAGACAAGTTATCTGTTGCGGGGTTCTCGGCTCCCTTTCTATCAATAATATGCAAATCAAATTCTTGTAGCAAGAGAACCCATCTAATAAGTCTAGGTTTATCATCTTTATTTTCCATAAGATATTTAATAGCAGCATGATCAGTGTGAACAGTTACTTTGGAATCAACAATATAAGATCTGGACTTGTCACAAGCAAATACAACTGCTAAAAATTCTTTTTTCAGTGGTGGCATAATATCTTCAAGCACTATCTAGAGTTTTACTAGCATAATGAATAACATTTAATTTCTTATCAACTCTTTGTCCTACAACAGCACCAATGCATAATTACTAGCATCACACATAATTTCAAAGGGTAGGTTCCAATCAGGTGGTTGAACAATAGGTGCAGAAATCAAGGCTTTCTTAAGTATTTCAAATGCTTCTACACAATCATCATCAAAAACAAATCGGACATCTTTTTGCAAGAGATTAGTGAGAGGCCCAGAAATTTTAGAGAAGTCTATAATAAGTCTCCTATAGAAACCAGCATGACCAAGGAAACTTCTTATACCTTTGATAAGACACCACATTTTTTTCAATAGCATCAACTTTAGCTTTATCCACTTCAATACCTCTTTCAAAGATTTTATGCCCCAGGACAATACCTTCATTAACCATAAAGTGACACTTTTCCCAATTCAAGACAAGATTATTTTCTTCACATCTCTGCGAAACTCGATCAAGGTTGCTTAAGCAATCATCAAAAGAAGTTTCGTAAACGGAGAAATCATCCATGAAAACCTCAACAATCTTTTCACAGAAGTCAGAGAATATAGTAGTCATACATCATTGAAAGGTAGCAGGTGCATTACATAAACCAAAAGGCATGCGTTTATAAGCAAAGGTACCGAAAGGGCAAGTAGAAATAGTCTTTTCTTGATCCTCTTTTGACACTAGTATTTGGGAAAAGACCAGAATAACCATCTAGAAAGCATAAGTGTGTATGTTTGGATAGTATTTCTAGCATTTGATCAATAAAAGGTAGAGGGTAATGATCTTTCCTAGTAGCTTTATTTAATTTTCTAAAATCAATTACCATTCTATAACCTGTAACAATTCTTTGCGGGATCAATTCATTCTTATCATTGGGAACAATAGTAATACCTCCCTTCTTAGGGACACAATGAACAGGACTTACCCATCTACTACCAGCAATAGGATAACTTATACCTGCTTCCAGAAGCTTTAATATTTCATTTCTTACCACTTCCTTCATCTTAGGATTTAACCGTCATTGATGATCAACAACTGGTTTAGCATCACGCTCCATACTAATTTTATGCTGACATAGCATGGCACTAATGCCCTTAAGATCATCCAGAGTATATCCAATAGAAGCACAGTGCTTCTTCAGAGTTTTCAATAATTTCGTCTCCTCATGCTCTGAAAGGTTAACGCCAATAATAATAGGATATATCTTCTTGTCATCTAGATAAGCATATTCAAAGTATCAGGCAATTTTTTAAGATCAAACACAGGATCACTCTTGGGTGGTAGAGGATCTCCAAGAGTTTCAACAGGCAAATTGTGTTTCAAAATAGGCATCTGTTTAAAGAATATCTCATCTAATTCCCTTATTTCATTCATAAATATATCATTTTCATGGTCTAGCAAATATTGTTCTAAAGGATCAGTAGGAGACATAGCAATAGAAGCAAGACCAATAATTTCATCTTTACTAGGAAATTCTTTTTCATGGGGGTATCTATGAAATTTGGAGAAATTAAATTCATGGGACACATCCCCAAAACTCACACTAATTGTTTCTTTCTCGCAATCTATCTTAGCATTGACAGTGTTCAAGAAATGTCTACCAAATATAATGGGACAAAATCATCTTGTGGGGAACCAAGAACAATAAAATCAGTAGGGTTTTTTATTTTCCCGCACAAGACTTCAAAATCTCTAACAATCCCAATTGGTGATACGGTATCTCTATTAGCAAGCTTAATAGTAACATCAATTTCTTCTATCTCATTAGGTGCAATATCATTAATAATTTCTTGATATAATGTAAAGGGAATTGCACTCACACTAGCACCCAAATCACATAAACCATGATAGCAATGATCTCCTATTTTAACAAAAACAACAGGCATGCCAACAACAGGTCTATGTTTATCTTTATTATCGGGTCTAGCAATTCTAGCAGCTTGATCACAGAAATAAATAACATGCCCATCAATATTATCGACCAAGAGATCTTTGACCATAGCAACACTAGCTTCAACTTTAATTTGTTCAAGGGGTGTAGGTGTTCTAGTATAACTCGTACAAACCATAGTTGAAGCTTTAGCATGATCCTTTATTCTAACAGGAAAAGGTGGTTTCTCAATATAAGCAGTAGGAATAACAGGATCAACATTATAGGTAATAGTTTCTTCTTCAACTTTAATAGGTTCTACTACTTTCACTTGAATGGGAGGATGGTACTTAAACCACTTATCCTTAGGGAGATCAACATGAGTAGCAAATGATTCACAGAAAGAAGCTTCTATCTCAGATTCAAGTCCATATTTAGTGCTAAATTCACGAAAAGCATCGGTATCCATGAAAGATTTAACACAATAAAACTTAAGGTTTATACCTGACTCCTTACCTTCGTCGAGTTCCCAATCTTCATAGTTGCATTTAATTCTTTTCAATAAATCCCATTTGAATTCAATGGTCTTCTTCATAAAAGAACCAATACAAGAAGTATCAAGCATGGATTGATCATTACGAGAAAGCCGAGCATAAAAATTCTAAACAATAATTTATCTTGAGAGCTCATGATTGGGGCATGAATATAACATTGACTTAAGACTCCTCCAAGCTTGAGCGATACTTTCTCCTTCACGAGGCCAAAAATTATAAATATAATTCCGATCATGATGAACCAGATGCATAGGATAAAATTTCTAATGAAATTCCAATTTCAATCGGTTGTAATTCCATGATCCAATATCATCACATATCCTATACCATGTCAATGCCTTCTCCTTCAAAGATAAAGGGAATACCTTCTTCTTGACTTCATCTTCGGGCACACCTACAAGCTTAAATAATCCACAAACTTCATCCACATAGATTAGATGCATATCAGGATGCAATGTTCCATCTCCTGCATAAGGATTAGCTAGCAGTTTCTCTATCACACCCGAAGGAATTTCATAATAAATAGTTTCAGTAGGCTCATTAGGTTGAGGATCAACTCTTTATTCTTCTAATTGGAGTGAAGATATCCCGAATAATCCCCTCAAAGGATTATTTTCCATAGTGACAAGTGACAGTAAATTTCAGCACAATATAAATTTTTCCTTACCAAAGGCGCTTCACTCCCCGGCAACGGCGCCAAAAAGGATTCTTGATGACCCACAAGTATAAGGGATCTATCATAGTCCTTTTGATAAGTAAGAGTGTCAAACCCAACGAGGAGCAGAAGGAAATGACAAGTGGTTTTCAGCAAGGTATTCTCTGCAAGCACTGAAATTACCGGTAACAAATAGTTTTGTGATAGATAATTCGTAGCGGGTAACAAGTAACAAGTGTAACTAAGGTGCAGCAAGGTGGCCGAATCCTTTTTGTAGCAAAGGATAGGCCTGGAAAAACTCTTATATAAAGCAAAACGCTCCCGAGGACACATGGGAATTACTGTCGAGTTAGTTTTCATCATGCTCATATGTTTCACATTCGTTACTTTGATAATTTGATATGTGGGTGGATCGGTGATTCGGTGTTTTCCTTACTTGGACAAGACTCCCACTTATTATTAACCCCTCTCGCAAGCATCCACAACTATGAAAACAAAATTAAGATAAATCTAACCATAGCATGAAACATATGGATCCAAATCAGCCCCTTACGAAGCAACGCGTAAACTAGGGTTTAAGCTTCTGTCACTCTAGCAACCCATCATCTACTTATTACTTTCCAATGCCTTCCCCTAGGCCCAAATCATGGTGAAGTGTCATGTAGTCGACGTTCACATAACACCACTAGAGGAAAGACAACATACATCTCATCAAAATATCAAACCAATACCAAATTCACATGATTACTTATAACTAGACTTCTCCCATGTCCTCGGGAACAAACGTAACTACTCACAAAGCATATTCATGTTCATAAGCAGATGAGTAATAATTATCATTAAGGATCCAAACATATGATCTTCCACCAAATAAACCAACTAGCATCAACTACAAGGAGTAATCAACACTACTAGCAACCCACACGTACCAATCTGAGGTTTTGAGACAAATATCGGATACAAGAGATGAACTAGGGTTTGGAGAGGGGATGTTGTTGGTGAAGATGTTTATGGAAATTGACCCCCTCTAGAGGTGAGGATAATTGGTGATGACGACGGCTTCTATTTCCCCCTTTGGGAGGGAAACTTCCCCGACAGAACAACTCCGCCGGAGCCCTAGATTGGTTCTGCCCAAGTTCCGCCTCGAGACGGTAGCGCTTCGTCCCGAAAGCTTCCTTCTAATTTTTTTCAGGTAAAAATACATCATATAGCAGAAGAGGGGCACCGGAGGCCTGCAAGGGGGCCCACAAGCCAGGGGGTAGGGCGCCCCCCCCCCCCACCCTTGTGGTCACTTGGTGGGTCCCCTCTGGTATTTTCTTCGCCCAATATTTTTTATATATTCTGAAATAATTCTTCAGAAATTTTCAGGACTTTTGGAGTTGTGCAGAATAGGTCTCTCAGGTTTGCACCCTTTCCGGTACAGAATTTCAACTGCTGGCATTCTCCTCTTCATGTAAACCTTGTAAAATAAGAGAGAAAAGGCATAAGTATTGTACCATAATGCATAATAACAGCCCATAATGCAATAAATATCAATATAAAAGCATGGTGCAAAATGGACATATCAAGGTGCATGCCCGAATACTATGCGACCTAATCCGGATACAGCCCAAGCACGGCTCACTGCTGCCCACGCTCCGGACTAACAGCCGATGGGAGGGCTAAAAAAGTTCCCACCCACCTCCCACACCGATTATTCCCCGGACACGGGAAGTCCAGATGTATGGGACCTGATGTACATCAAGTAGCAGCCCAAAGAATCAGTCCATCATTACTAGGCCAGATTTCTCGTGGTTAAAAATAAGATAACAGACTATCGAGATGAAGAAATAATTGAAGCTTTTTGGTTCAACTCCCGGGACGCAAGAATCCTAAATGCCCTCGCCTGTCGTCGCGTGCAATACTTCGGCGAATTATTGGACATGGTACACAAATATTGCGCCATGGAAAGCACCTGGAGGTTGCAGCAAATGTGCAATGAGTCAATCCCTGCCCAGGAAAGCCCAAGCAAAGCAAGGACATGAGAGACGATCGCCCGAGCATGAGCCTGCTGAAAAGAAAAATAGACCCAGAATGGTCCTGGACAAATTACTAGATAAACCATGCCCTATAAACTCGGCCCTGCTTAACACAAATCCAAGTCATAGCCTTCGAGCTTGTTGGGTGGTGAGGCAGGTGGCCAAAAGTGGCGAAAATATCTTGGGTCTCACACCCCCTGATAGACGATCAACAACGCCACCCCACAACGACAACGTCCTGGCATTTTATGAGACGTTCTCTTCAAACAATCAAAGGAAAAGAGCTCTTAGAGAGCTCGGCCAAGTCTATACTAGGTGACAGCCGCACTGCCATGGGCAGACACACCTATTACCTTCGATCAGAAGGACGATCCAAGGTCCCGCCCCACCCATGCACCCGCCGCACTAGTCCTTGACCCCATAACCGATGGCTTTAGGCTAACTGAAGTGTTGATGGATGGGGGCAGTGGCGTGAACCTCATTTATGAGGACAAGCTTGACAAAATATAGCTCAACAGATCCCACATGGAGCACAGTCATACCACATTCAGAGGAATTATACCCGACAGGGAGGCGCACTACTTCAGACACATAACCTTGGACGTGGTGTATAGTACCCCCGACAACTACATATCTGAACCCTTGTTATTCCACATTGTGCCCTTCCACAGCGGATACCACGCCCTTTTGGGATGTGAGGCATTCGCAAGGTTCTAGGTTGTACCGCATTATGGATACATGAAACTCAAAATGCCATGGCCTAATGGCATAATCTCGCTCGCTAGCAATCCGAACACAGCCCTCCGAGCTGAAAACAAGACCACATCACTCGCCCTCGAGGCACTAGCTGAGGTCCTCACAGCCGGAGAATTAACAACCCTCTGCACTACAGTCAACAAGGACGACGTGGTCTGACACGTCCATTTTGCATCATGTTTTCCTATTGTTATTTCTGATGTTTTTATGCATAATAAGCTTTTCAGAGTAATTCTAATGCCTTTTCTCTCATAAAATGCAAGGTTCACAAAAAGAGGGAGAATTCCGGCAGCTAGAAATCTGGACCTGAAAAAGCTACGTCTGGCTACCTATTCTGCACAACTCCAAATGAGCTCAAACTTCACGAGGATTTTTTATTGAATAAATAAAAATTACTAGAGCAAATAACTACCAGAGGGGGCCCACCAGGTGGGCACAACCCACCTGGGCGTACCAGGGAGCCCAGGCGCGCCCTGGTGGGTTGTGCCATCCTCGGCTGACCTCCGGTGCCCCTCTTCTGGTATATAAGTCATTTTGACCTAGAAAAAATAAGGAGAGGACTTTCAGGCTGAAGCGCCGCCGTCTCGAGGCGGAACTTGGACAAAAGCACTTTTGCCCTCCGGTGGAGCGATTCTGCCGGGGGAACTTCCCTCCCAGAGGGGGAAATCATCGTCATCATCATCACCAACAACTATCCCATCTTGGGGAGGGCAATCTCCATCAACATCTTCAACAACACCATCTCCTCTCAAACCCTAGTTCATCTCTTGTGTTCAATTTTTGTACCAGAACTATAGATTGGTACTTGTGGGTGACTAGTAGTGTTGATTACATCATGTAGTTGATTACTATATGGTTTATTTGGTGGAAGAATATATGTTCAGATCCATTATGCTATTTAATACCCCTTTTATCTTGATCATGATTACCATTTCTGAGTAGTTACTTTTGTTCTTGAGATCACGGGAGAAATCTTGTTACAAGTAATCATGTGAACTTGATATGTGTTTGATATTTTGATGATATGTATGTTGTGATTCCCTTAGTGGTGTCATGTGAACGTCGACTACATGACACTTCACCATACTTGGGCCTAAGGGAATGCATTATGGAGTAGTTATTAGATGATGGGTTGCGAGAGTGACAGAAGCTTAAACCCTAATTTATGTGATATTCCGTAAGGGGCTGATTTGGATCCAAGAGTTTCATGCTATGGTTAGAATTATTCTGAATACTTTTCTCGTGGTTGTGGATGCTTGTGAGGGGGTTAATCATAAGTAGGAGGTTTTTTCAACTAATAAAAGCACCAAAGCACCGGTCCACCCACATATCAAATTATCAAAGTAGCGAACACAAATCAAACCAACATGATGTAAGTGACTAGATGAAATTCCCGTGTACCCTCAAGAACGCTTTGCTTATTATAAGAGACTGTTTTGGCATGTCCTTTGCCTCAAAATTATTGGGCTACCTTGCTTCACTTTTGTTATCGTTACCGTTACTTGCTCGTTACAAATTACCTTGCTATCAAACTACTCGTTACTTACAATTTCAGTGCTTGCAGACATTACCTTGCTGAAAATCGCTTGTCATTTCCTTCTGCTCCTCGTTGGGTTTGACACTCTTACTTATCAGAAGGAATACGATTGATCCCCTATACTTGTGGGTCATCAAGGCTCTTTTCTGGCACCGTTGTCGGGTAGTGAGGTGCTCTTGGTAAGTGGAAATCGGTAAGGAAAAATTATTAATACGTGCTGAAATTTATTGTCACTTGCTACAATGGAAAACAATCCTTTGAGGGGTTTGTTCGGGGTATCTTCACCTCGACCGAAACCACAATTAGTTACCCCTCAACCTACTACACCTACTGAAAATATTGTTCATGAAATTCCTTCAAGTATGATAGAACAACTGCTAGCTAATCCTTATGTAGGGGATGGAACCGAACATTCTGATATGCACTTGATATATGTGGATGAAATTTGTGGATTATTTAAGCTTGCAGTTTTACCAGAGATGAAGCTAAGAAGAAGGTCTTCCATTTATCTTTGAAGGGAAAAGAATTGACATGGTATAGGCTATGCGATGATATTGGATCCTGGAATTGGAATCGATTGAAATTGGAGTTTCACCAAAAAAATACCCTATGCATCTAGTTCATCATGATTGGAATTATATTTATTTTTTTGGCCTTGTGAAGGAGAAAGTATTGCTCTAGCTTGGGGGAGGCTTAATTCAATGTTATATTCATGCCCCAATCATGAGCTCCCAAGAGATATTATAATTCAGAATTTTTATGCTCGGCTTTCTCCTGATGATCGATCCATGCCCGATACTTCTTGTACTGGTTCCTTTATGAAGAAGACTATTGACTTCTGGTGGGATCTTTTTGAACGAATCAACTCTGAAGATTGGGAAGTCGACGAAGGTAAAGAGTCAGTTATTAAGCTCAAGTATGATCGTGTTAAATCTTTTACGAATAACGATTTTTTTCAAAAGTTTACCACTAAATGTGGACTTGACTCTTAAATAGTAGCCTCCTTTTGTGAATCATTTGCTACTCTTGTTGATCTTCCTAAGTAGAAGTGGTTTAAATATCACCCACCTATCAAAGAAGAAAATTAAAGAACCGGTAATAGCTAAAGATGAAACTATAATTTATAATGCAGTTGTTCCTACTTCTTATATTGAAAAACCACCTTTCCCTGTTAGGATAAAGGAACATGCTAAAGTTTCAACTATGGTCAACAAAAGTTATATTATAACTTTCAAACCTGCTGAACAAATCAAAGTAGAACCTAGTGTTGCTATTATTAAAGATCTCTTGGTTGAAAATATAGATGGGCATATTATTTACTTCTATAATGAAGCTGCTAGAATTGCCAAACCCAATGAAAAAGATAAACATATACCCGTTGTTGGCATGTATGTTGTCTCAGTTAAAATAGGAGATCATTGTTATCATGGTTTATGCGACATAGGTGCTAGCGTGAGTGCTATTCCTTTTACCTTATGCCAAGAAATTATGAATGATATAGCACCCGCTGAAATAGAAGACATAGATGTTACCATTAAACTTGCTAATAGAGACACCATCACATCACTTGGGGTTGTTAGAGATGTTGAAGTATTGTGTGGGAAAATAAAATACCCTACTAATTTTCTTGTTCTTGGTTCCCCACAAGATGACTTTTGTCCCATTATCTTTGGTAGACCTTTCTTGAACATCTTTAATGCTAAAATAGATTGCGAGAAGCAAACTGTCGGTGTTAGTTTTGGTGATGAGTCTCACGAGTTTAATTTTTCCAAGTTTAGTAGAAAGGACCATAAGAAAGAATTGTATAGTAAGGATGAAATAATTGGTCTTGCTTCTATTGATGTGCCTCCTACTAATCCTCTAGAACAATATTTGCTAGACCATGAAAATGATATGCATCTGCATGAAAGAAATGAAATAGATAAAATTTCTTTGAACAACGTCCACTGCTTAAACACAATTTTCCTATTGTAACTCTAGGAGGTCCTCCTCCACCTAAAGGTGATCCTATGTTTGAATTAAAACAATTGCTAGGCACTTTGAAATATGCTTATCTTGATGAGAAAAAGATATATCTTGTTATTATTAGTGCTAACCTTTCAGAACATGAAGAAGAAAGATTACTGAAGGTTCTGTACAAGCACCGAGCTGCTATTGGATATACTCCTGATGATTTAAAGGGCATTGGTCCCACTCTCTGTCAGCACAAAATTAATATGGAGCCTGATGCTAAACCCGTTCTTGATCACCAACGACGTTTAAACCCTAAAATGAAAGAAGTGGTAAGAACTGAAATATTGAAGCTTTTGGAAGCACGTATAATCTATCCTAGAGCTGATAGTAGATGGGTAAGTCCCATTCATTGTGTCCCTAAAAAGGAGGTATTACTGTTGTTCCTAATGATAAAAATGAACTTATTCCACAAAGAATTATCACTGGCTACAGAATGGTAATTGATTTTTGAAAATTAAATAAAGCTACTAGAAAGGATCATTACCCTCTACCTTTTATTAATCAAATGCTAGAAAGGTTGTCCAAGCACACACATTTTTCTTACTTGATGGATACTCCGTTTTTTCTCAAATACCTGTTTCACAACCTGATCAAGAGAAAAACACCTTTACTTGTCCTTTTGGAACTCATGCTTATAGACGTATGCCTTTTGGTTTATGCAATGCACCTACTACCTTTCAAAGATGCATGAGTCCTATATTCTCTGACTTTTGTGAAAAGATTGTTGAGGTTTTCATGGATCATTTTTCCATTTACGGAACTTCTTTTGATGATTGCTTGAGCAACCTTGATCGAGTTCGGCAAAGATGTGAGCAAACTAATCTCGTCCTGAATTGGGAGAAGTGACACTTTATGGTTAATGAAGGTATCGTCTTGGGACATAAAATTTCCGAATGAGGTATTGAGGTGGACAAAGCTAAAGTAGATGCAATTGAGAAAATGCCATGTCCTGAAGATATCAAAGGTATTCGTACTTTCCTCGGTCATTCTGGTTTCTATAGGAGGTTTATTAAAGACTTCTCTAAAATTCTAGGCCTCTTACAAATCTTTTACAAAAGGATGTTCCATTTGTTTTTGATGATGATTGTGTAGAAGCCTTTGAAACACTTAAGAAAGCCTTAATTTCTGCACCTGTTGTTCAACCACCTCATTGGAACTTGCCTTTTGAAATTATGTGTGATGCTAGTGACTATGATGTTGGTGTTGTTCTAGGACAAAGAGTTGATAAGAAATTAAATGTTATTCATTATGCTAGTAAAACTCTAGACAGTGTTCAACGAAATTATGCTACTACTGAAAAAGAATTCTTAGCAGTGGTGTTTGCTTGTGATAAATTTAGATCTTACATTGTTGATTCTAAAGTGATCGTTCACACCGATCATGCTGCTATAAAATATCTTATGGAAAAGAAAGATGCTAAACCTAGACTTATTATGTGGGTTCTTTTGCTACAAGAATTTGACTTACATATCACTGATAGAAAAGTAGCTGAGAACCCCGTAGCTGATAACTTGTCTAGGTTAGAAAATATTCTTGATGACCCACAACCTATTAATGATAGTTTTCTAGATGAAAAATTAGCTGCAATAAATGTTTCTCATAACACTCCTTGGTATGCTGACTATTCTAATTATATTGTTACTAAATATATACCACCTAGCTTCACATACCAACAAAAGAAAAAAATTCTTCTTTTATTTAAGACATTACTTTTGGGATGATCCACATCTTTATAAAGAAGGAGTAGATGGTATTATTAGATGTTGTGTACCTGAGCATGGACAGGAACAAATCCTACGGAAATGTCACTCCGAAGCTTATGGAGGACATCATGTGGGAGATAGAACTGCTCATAAGGTATTGCAATCCGGTTTTTATTGGCCTGCTCTCTTCAAAGATGCACTTAAGTTTGTTTTATCTTGTGATGAATGTCAAAGAATTGGAAATATTGGTAAGCGGCAAGATATTCCTATGAATTATTCTCTTGTTGTTAAACCATTTGATGTATGGGGATTTGATTACATGGGACCTTTTCCTTCCTCTAATGGGTATACTCATATTTTGATTGTTGTTGATTATGTTACTAAGTGGGTAGAAGCTATTCCAACTAGTAGTGTTGATCACAACACCTCTATTAAAATGCTTAAGGAAGTCATTTTCCCAAGGTTTGGAGTCCCTAGATATTTAATGACTGATGGTGGTTCACACTTTATTCATGGCGCTTTCCGTAAAATGCTTGCTAAATACGATGTTAACCATAGAATTGCATCACCCTATCATCCTCAGTCTAGTGGTCAACTTGAACTTAGCAATAGAGAAATAAAGTTAATATTACAAAAAAAATTCAACAGGTCTCGAAAGATTTGGTCTAAGAAATTAGATGATGCACTTTGGGCTTATAGGCCATCTTATAAAGATACTATGGGTATGTCTCTTATAAAATGGTTTGTGGAAAAGCTTGTCATTTGCCTCTTGAGTTAGAACATAAAGCATATTGGGAAATTAAAGAACTCAACTATGATTTCAAACTTGCTGGTGAAAAGAGGTTATTTGATATTAGCTCACTAGATGAATGGAGAACCCCAAGCTTATGAAAATGCCAAGTTATTTAAAGAAAAACTTAAAATATGGCATGATAAAAGAATCCAAAAGCGTGAGTTCAAGGTTGGATAATATGTTCTTTTGTACAACTCTCATTTCAGATTCTTTGTAGGCAAACTCCTCTCCAAATGGGAAGGACCCTATGTCATCGAGGAGGTTTATCGATCTGGAGCCATCAAAATAAATAATGTTGAAGGTACTAACCCGAAGGTTGTTAATGGGAAACGAATAAAACATTATGTCTCAGGTACGCCCATTAATGTTGAAAGAAATATTATCCAAACTATGACACCGGAAGAACACATAAAAGAAACCTTCCGGAACACTCCAGAATCATGAAAAAGAGGAGGTACATGTTATGTAAGTAAACAGACTCCGAAAAATCCGCAAAAATATTTTTTGTCCGTTTTGGAATATAACAAAAAGTAGGAAAATAAGAAACAACCAGGAAAGCACCCCTGGTGGGCACAAGACACTGGTGGGTTGTGCCCACCTTGGGTACCTTCCGGAATCCGTTTTTCTTCCGTTTGCTTGTTTCCCAAGATAAAAAATCTTTATATACCCCCGAACCTATTGACCACCGAATCACGGAGAAATCTTTGGTTTTCTTTTCCTTGCTGTTTTCTGACAGATCAAATCCACCATGGCCGCTTCAAGCTCCTCCAAGGATAAGTTCTTCGAGAACACCATCAACCCATATTTGTGGGAGGTGATGCAGCACCCTCAAGCTATCCAGATGCGTGAGGGGGTGCTCCACATCCGCGATGTGCAAGGCCCCAAGGGTATTTGACCTGTGGAGGCTAGGCTTGAAGCTATGGAGCACGAAGTCTTCCAGTGCAAGGAGATGGTGGAACATGGACTCAATGCCAATCACCTCATGATCGCGGACTACACCCGTGATTCAAGATGGATGGCAAGTCCATGAAGGACATCGTCTTCACCTTCAACGAGCAAATCAACTTCCTCCAGAGCCAGATCTATGACCTCCAAAACCAAGTCTTTGAATACGAGGCAAGGTTTAAAGTATGAGTTTGGTTGCCAGTTGCACGACCCACGAGACTCACTCCTCCTCTTATGATGGTGAGCCTCTAACATGGAAACCCGAGGACAAGATCGCTACCACTTCATCCACACCACTTCCTTCTTCATCACCAAAGGAGACTTGAGTATCGGGTATGGTCACTCCCCTTGGCTTGTGCCAAGCTTGGGGGAGGTGCCCCGATATCGTATCACCTCCAATATCTTTTGCCTTTACTTACCTTAGTTAGATCCATAGTTATCTTTTGTTTTGGATGAATAAAAGTTTAGTTCGATCCTTTCTTTTCGAAAGTTTGCTTAGTGATGTATATTTGTAATCGTGTGTGAGATATATAATAAAGTTTAGTTTGAGTTTTGTTTTGTTTTCTTTCTTTTTCAACAAAAATAAAGGAAATAAATGAAAAAGATCATATGCTAATCTTATGGTAAGTAATGACATCGCCTAAGGAAGAGTATAAGTAGAAACTTTTATTGGAGATTGACAAACATAGCATTGGTCAATGATGCAATTAATGAAAGAATTAATAAGGGAAGAGAAGATTCACATGCAAATATACTATCTTGGACATCTTTTGTGATTGTGAGCCCCCGTCAAAATATTATATGTCAAAATTGTTGATGTTGGACAAGGAAGATAATGTAATGATTTATGTGTGCTCATATTCACATAGAAGATATATTGTCATAGATCCTTCAACATGTGGTACTTGCCCCCCATCTTTGCTAGCCTAAAATTCCGCACTAAGTAGAGATACTACTTGTGCATCGAAAAACCCTTAAACCCATATCTTGTTCTGAGAGTCCACCATAACTAACTAAGGATTGAGTAAGATCCTTCAAGTAAGTTGTCATCAGTGCAATAAGGCAATAAAAATTGCTTTTAAAAGTGTTAGATCATTTAGTGTAAGAGAAAATTGAGCATTGTACAAACTTGTGATGGCAAAGAATAAAAGCGACAAACTGCATAATAAAGGTTGCTATCATAATGGGCAATATAATGTGACGTTCTTTTGCACTAAGGGATTGAGCATACAAACAAAAAGCGCATGGCAACCTCTGATTCCCTCTGCGAAGGGCCTATTGTTCACTTTTATGTATTTACTTTTATGAAAGAGTCAAAAGCTCTTCTCTCTATTCCTTTTTATTTTCTCTTTTGGCAAGCATCATGTGGTGAGGAAAGATCTAGGCACATATATCCAGTTGGATATGGGTAGCATGAGTTATATTGTTGACATCACCCTCGGGGTGAGTATTGGGAGGCGAAACTATAAGCCCCTATCTTTCTATGTGTCCAGTTGAAATGTTTTGGTCATGTGTATGCGGTGAGTGTTAGCAATCATAGAATACTATATGATGGTTGAGTATGTGGACTTGCCAAAAAAGGCTCCGATACGTGACCCTTCCTGAAAAGATGATGAATTGTAGTTGCAAAGTTGACTGAGAACATAGTTTGTTGGCTTTCAATAGAGTTTATGCTTTATACTTCTATGTTGTGATGAATTATTACTTGTTCATGAGAAGTCTATGATAAAAGTTCTAAGATAAAGTTTTATATTAAAGTTTGTTGTCGCTACAATAATATACATGATGCTTCTATGTCTGTATTTTGCTTTTATCGACACCTCTCTCTCTAAGCATGTGGACATATTTTTCAATTTCGGTTTTCGCTTGACGACAAGCGAAGTCTAAGCTTGCGAAGTTGATACGTACATTTTTCATCATGTTTTCCTATTGTTATTTATGATGTTTTTATGCATAACAATGCTTTTTGGATTAATTCTAATGCCTTTTCTCTCATAAAATGCAAGGTTCACACAAAGAGGGAGAATTTCGATAGTTGGAAATCTAGACCTGAAAAAGCTACGTCACGCTACCTATTATGCACAACTCCAAATGAATTGAAACTTCACAAGGAATTTTTATGGAATAAATAAGAATTACTGGAGCAAATAACTACCAGAGGGGGGGCACCAGGTAGGCACAACCCACCTGGGCGCGCCAGGGAGCCCAGGCGCGCCCTGGTTGGTTGTGCTCTCCTCGGCCCACCTCCGGTGCCCCTCTTCTGGTATATAAGTCATTTTGACCTAGAAAAAAAATAAGGAGATGACTTTCGGGATGAAGCGCCGTCGTCTTGAGGCGGAACTTGGGCAGGAGCACTTTTTCCCTCCGGTGGAGCGATTCCGCTGGGGGGACTTCCCTCTAGGAGGGGGAAATCATCGTCATCATCATCACCAACAACTCTCCCATCTTGGGGAGGGCAATATCCATCAACGTCTTCAACAACACCATCTCCTCTCACACCCTAGTTCATCTCTTGTGTTCAATATTTGTACCGAAACTATAGATTGGTACTTGTGGGTGACTAGTAGTGTTGATTACATCTTGTAGTTGATTACTATATGGTTTATTTTGTGGAAGACTATATGTTCAGATCCATTATGCTATTTAATACCCCTTTGATCTTGAGCATGATTACCATTTGTGTGTATTTACTTTTGTTCTTGAGGTCACGGGAGAAATCTTGTTGCGAGTAATCATGTGAACTTGATACGTGTTCGATATTTTGATGATATGTATGTTGTGATTCCCTTAGTGATGTCATGTGAACATCGACTACATGATACTTCACCATACTTGGGTCTAAGGGAATGCATTGTGGGGTAGTTATTAGATGATGGTTTGCGAGAGTGACAGAAGCTTAAACCCTAGTTTATGTGCTATTCCGTAAGGGGCTGATTTGGATCCAAGAGTTTAATGCTATGGTTAGAATTATTCTTAATACTTTTCTATAGTTGCGGATGCTTGCGAGGGGGTTAATCATAAGTAGGTGGTTTTTTCAAGTAAGAACAGCACCTAAGCACCGTTCCACCCACACATAAAATTATCAAAGTAGCGAACACAAATCAAACCAACATGATGAAAGTGGCTAGATGAAATTCCTGTGTACCCTCAAGAATGCTTTGCTTATCATAAGGACCATTTTTGCATGTCCTTTGCCTAAAAAGGATTGGGCTACCTCACTGCACTTTTGTTACCGTTACCATTACTTGCTCGTTACAAATTACCTTGCTATCAAACTACTCGTTACTTAGAATTTCAGTGCTTGCAGACATTACCTTGCTGAAAACCGCTTGTCATTTCCTTCTGCTCCTCGTTGGGTTCGACATCCTTACTTATCGAAATGACTATGATTGATCCTCTATACTTGTGGGTCATCATGGTCCTTAGTGAAAGGTCAAAATCCATGTCATTTAAACCAGCAGAGAGATAGTAAAATTCCAACTACACCCGATAGACCCAAACAAAACAGCGTCCATCGGAGCACAGCTGGACCCCGTAGTTGATGAAGCACTGCGTGTTCTTACGCGAAAACTGGGATATATCTTCCTGGCACCCTTTGGATATGCCAGGCATCCCAAGGAGGCTGGCGGAGCACAGCTTGAACATCGTAAAAGGCTTCAAGCCAGTCAAACAGACACTGTGTAGTTTCTTCGAACCCGAACGACATGCTATGGGTGAAGAATTGGCTAAGCTATTGGAGGTCGGATTCATCCTGAAATCAAGCATCTTGAGTGGCTAGCAAATCTGGTCATGGTACCCAAGAAGGACAAGTCCTGGCGGCTATGCGTCGACTTCAAAGACCTAAACAAAGCATGTCCCAAGGATCCCTTCCCCTTACCTCGCATAGATCAGATCATCGACTCCACTGCCGTACACGACTCACTATGCTTCCTTGATGCATAATCCGGATATCACCAAATAAAGATGAAGGAGTCCGACCAAGCTGCAACCGCATTCATCACCCCCTACGGGCCATTCTGCTTTAACATGATGCCTTTCGGAACACGGGAGCCACTTACCAACGCATGATTCAAACATGCCTGGAAAACTAAATCGGCAAAACGGCTGAGGCATATGTGGACAACGTGGTCATTAAAACCAAAAAAGTCGATCAACTCGTGGATGACCTTTGCCTGACCTTCGAAAATTTACGGGCTTACGATACACGGCTCAACCCAGACAAATGTGTATTCAGAGTCCTTGTCGACAAATTGCTTGGGTTTATTGTCTCCCATAGAGGAATTGAGGCCAATCCGGCTAAAATCAGGGCCTTGTCCCAGCTAGCAATACCAACGGAGCTCAAACACGTCCAGAAGCTGGCAGGTTGCATAGCGGCTTTAAGTCGTTTCATCTCCCGCCTCTGTGAAAAGGTGTTGCCTCTCTAGAGGCTACTCAATAAGATAAAAAAAACTCTGAGTGGACCAACAAAGTAACCGCGACACTAGAGGAAATTAAAACACTCCTGGCAAGCAAGCATATCCTGGTCGCACCAGGTATCGGTGAACCTATGCTGCTGTATATATCAGCCACCAATAAAGTGGTGAGTCCAGTGCTCGTCGTAGAACAGGAATCAGAGGGCCACAAGTTCCAGGTTCAAAAACCAGTCTACTATGTGTCAGAGGTCCTCACACCATGCAAATCCTGATACCCACACTACCAAAAGATAGCATATATGGTCTTTATGGCATCCCAAAAACTGCGACACTACTTTCCAGAGTGTTCAGTGACAGTGGCATTCGAGGTACCTCTCAATGATATAATTAATAACAGGGACGCCACAGGCCGCATTGCCAAATGGGAAATAGAGCTCCTTCCCTTCGAGATCATATACAAACCACACTGAGCTATTAAATCTCATGTGTTGGCTGATTTTCTATCCGAATGGACCAAAGCCGAACTTCCCAGCGAATATAATACATATGGACACTTGGAGATGTACTTCGACAGCTCTAAAATGCTAGCCAACTGGGGGCTGGGGTGATCCTAATATCCCCCACAGGCGACCATATCTGGTATGTTCTACAAATCATGTGCACGGATTCCAATAACGCAACCGAATACAAGGCACTGTTGCACGGTCTTAGGATGGCAACATCGATGGGTGTTCGGTGGCTAGAGGTGCGAGAAGATTCAAACCTCGCCATCTCCCAGGTCAACGACGAATTTGACGCCAAAGACCCAAAAATGGCGGCATACAGAAACACCGTCCTCAGGATGTCAGCCCGATTCGAGGGTCTAGAATTCCATCATGCCTCTAGAGACAGTAACCAAACCATGGATGTCCTTGCCCGCATGGGCGCCAAGCGCGACCCAGACCCTAAAAACACCTTTCTAGAAAGGCTCTTCAAGCCATCCGTGGTAAGGCATGGCGGGGACAGTGGCACCACAACCAATGAGCCTGCCCAGATCGCCCCCCGGAAATCGAGCCCGATGACTATATCATTGGGGGCTCTACACTCGAAGAAACACCCTTGGCCCACGAGATCATGGCCATAACGCCCCATGGACCGAGCCCTTGCTTTCCTACCTCCTACGACAAGGACTCCCCAATGACCAGATGGAGGCGCGACGCATAGTCCGGCGCTCTAAAGGGTACAAGGTTCATGAGGGCGAGCTCTATAAAAAGAGCACTATGGGGGTCCTTCAGAGGTGCATCTCCAAAGAGGAGGGGCAATAGCTTCTCACTAAGATACACGCTGGCATGGGTGGACACCATGCAGCAGCCCAGGCCCTGGTCAGTAAGGCCTTCCGAGCAGGGTTCTTCTGGCCCACAGCCTGCTCGGATGCACGTACGCTAGTCCAACATTGTGTTGGGTGCCAGCTATTTGCAAATCAAAGCCATATGCCCCCACAACTCTTCAGACGGTACCGATAACCTGGCCATTTGTAGTCTGGGGGCTTGACATGATCAGACCACTTAAAGGGGGGACCAAGAAAAATAAGTACTTACTGGTTATGGTCGATAAGTTCACTAAGTGGATCGAAGCAAAGCCGGTAACATCTGCAGAATCTGGACCACTTGTTGACTTCATATCTAGTGTCGTACACCGTTATGGTGTTCCCCACAGCATAATCACCGATAATGGGTATATTTTACCGCCCAAGAAGTTAAAGATTGGTGTGATAAGATGGGCATAAAGCTCGATTATGCTTCGGTGTACCACCCGCAAACCAATGGGAAGGTAGAGCGAGCAAATGGACTAATTATGAGCGGCATAAAACCTCGCTTAATCCGCTCACTCAAAGAATCAGATTGCCACTAGGTAGAGGAGTTGGACTCCATGCTATGGGGGCTCCACACCACTCCTAATTAGTCAATGGGATACACCCCTTTTTTTATGGTGTACGGCATTGAAGCAGTCCTCCCATGCGATTTGATCCATGACGCACCTAGAGTACGCATGTACGAAGAGAAGGAGGTCGAGCTGGATCGGCAGGACGACTTGGATGCCTTAGAAGGAGAGCGTGACATCACACGAGCAAGCTCCGCATTCTATCAACAGCAAGCACGGTGCTACCAGAATCGGGAAGTTCAGGAGAAGGCATACAACGTGGGAGAGATCGTCCTCTGCCTCCCTGAGAAGAAGAAGCACAAGCTTTCACCCAAGTGGAAGGCCCCCTTCATTATAGATGAAGTACTCGCAGGAGGGGCATACCGCCTTCGCAGCCCATCAGATAACCGCCTCGAACCTAACCCGTGGAACGCCGCTCGGTTCCAGCGTTTATACGCCTAGTCCAACATTGTCATCACCACTCCTCGTTTTTCTTCGATTTTATATCTTTCTTTGTTTTACTCTTGGAGCTTTAACCTCCCGACCTAGAGTTCGGATAAACCATAACATGGTAGGTTGCCACTTTACACATCTTCAGATGTACTACCCAGCTTTACCTAGGGGCTTCTTTTAAAATAGACCAGTTCTAATATGCATCTCACAACCTCTTTTATGTTGTTTGAACTAATGTCCTTCCCATATCTTTTAAGCCACTATATGCACCTATTTGACTTAAGTCCTTTGCCAAGTTGGGTTACCTGGCTCTTGTGTTTACCCCTACGTTTCCAATTGTTCAGCCAGGAAGTAAAGGGAGCACCTCTGTGATTGTTACGCCCGGGTAATCCGGACACATATCTCAGACGGGTGAAGCCGAAAGCTAGCGTTCTTACAGAAAATAATGGGTTGGCCTCAAGGGAAGTGAAAATAACCAGGCGCTAGCCGCCAACCCACTATTCTTGGTTCCTAAAAACCATGAACATCCGCGTATCACCGGCATCCGGACTCACGACTTATGGTCAACATACCATACCCGAAGACAGGAACCCTTGGAGGAACTATTTTCTTTGGAAGATGTTTCTTACGTTACAAAGTAATATAACATAGCTCCTTGCGCACATTCTGTCTGTTCGCACCAAATGGTCGGATTGCCTGGTTATCGGAAGTATTCCTTGTTCATCAGGGAATATAGTACGGAACGCTCACCGATCACTTGTCGGGGAGGCAGAAGCTAATGGCCGGTTAAGACATCGTCTTTACTGTGGATCGAGATGGCGCGATGTGAAGTACATGGATACATAGAATCACACACCCTACTCTTTGTCAATTCCATCTATCAAATTATCCAATGCACAATCTTGTTAAGAGTACCAAGTTGCGGGCATTACTTTGTCATATGCTAAGCTAAGAGGTATTTCCTGCCCATGCGGCCCCATGGGTCCAAGTCAAGCCATATCTTCAGGTTCGAGTTTGGTAAACCGGGTCTTTACCATGGCCCAGCCCTCGTGCGCTCCTTCCCGGCAGGCCAATTTCTTCCATAATTCAAAGCGTCTCCTCGCCCCTGTAAAGCGGCCAGCTAGCTCAGCCATGCTCTCTGGCGGCATGTCCAATGGCCATAATGCCTTAACCATGCTTTTCATGGCCTTCTGGGCTCTCTTGTGCGTTTTGGTCAGTTCCTTCAAAAGGTTCCCGCTAAAGGAATCGACTTCCTCTTTTGGCCGTCCTGTCAGGAGACCTAGCAAACAGGGGCAACATGTTTTTTCAAAATATTGTGATCATCTACATACATGCAATATTGAATTCTGACTTACCGAATATGCCACCTTTTAGCTTATGGTTCTCCTCCAAGGCTTGCGCCAACTAAGATTTTAAATTCTTGATTTCTTTGGCTTTCCGCTAATTTTCTGCTTTGAGCTCATTCTTCTCCTCATGACTTCGTGTTAACACTCGTTTGCGAGCCTCCAGGTCCCTCTGCAATTGGCTCATGGAATCGGTGGCTGCAGGGACAGCATGGTATCAATATGCAGGAAACATCACATAGTTTTTAAGCATTCTAAAGCTTTTCCACTTACCAGGAATTTTGCTGGTAGCTTTCTTAGCCGTTTCTAGTTCGGCTTTAGTATCAGCCAACTGTATTCGGATCAGCTCAGGGTCTTCGGGTAACTTGTTATTCTATTCCCTCGCGGCCTGCAAAATCAAGATAATGCAGATCCTTAACTCGGCCATCCAGCCCAAATTAATGTTTGGGGCTACTAGGGTAGGGATTATGATATGCTTGTAAGCTATTTAAATCTCGCACCTGCATTTTGGCAGAAGAGAAGACTGGTGATCCCTTCAAGCCTCGTTCGGGCCGCTCCAAGGTACGCGTCCACCGAATTAAATGCATTGAATTCCTGGTCGGTGAAGGCAGCATGACATAAAGATTCCCTCCGGTGGCGATGATTCATCACACTCTCAACTTTGGAGTTGGTAACCAAAACATCATCAGGATCCTATGGAGGTGCGCCAACGGCTGCACGTTCAGCAGGGTCCCTAGCCCGCGCCGAAGGCCCAAGATTGGAACTACACCTCGACGCGCTCAGGGAGTCTTCAGATTGGCGTGGTGGTACTCTTCTTATGCAAAGCTAAGCAAATGTCAGAACAAAGACATTAAGAGCAACTCTTGTCATGGTTCTGAACATATTACCTCTGGGCTGAGGGAGCGGTTTCTTCTACTCCAACGGAGGCATTCCGCTTGGATCCCCCGTTATGGGCTAAGGTCGGCATAGTTCACGCTCCTCCCGCGGTTGTTTGGCGCATAGTGCGGTGACCCTTGGGAGTAGAAATCAGCACATTTGGGATGGTGCGAGACGAGCACCTTGTTTGGGAAGAGGTCGTCCTTTCACTTAGAGTGGAGGAAGGAAGAGCCCCAGGGTGGTCGGCTGTCAAGGCAACCTTGGTGCCGTCAAGGCTTTCCTAGTAAAAGGCCCTGTCTTCAAAATCAATCGAAGTCTCCGGATCGTCATAATACCTCGGGTCGTCATCACGAGAATAATTTTCTGGTTGAGGGGTGGGGCAGTGGATGGACTTGATCTGATGCCTCCAACCCTGTTTGAGAGAAAGGTACATCTAGTAAGTGTTCGAATGTAATTCTCAAACTAAAGACAAAGGGTTGAAGCTTGCCCAGTCTCGGATTGTAGCCAGAGCAACCCTCCCGGATACTTAATTGAGCAAAATCTTCCTCCTCTCCTTTGAAGAGGTCGGCTAGTATTTTGGCCATAGCCGCTTGATTATCCGGCCCTTGTTGCTTGTAGCGGTTACATCGCTGGTCACGTTGTAGCACCACAGAGGATGCCCCCTCTGCTGAAGGGGTTGTACGCACCGGGCTATGGCGACATCCATCACTTCGATCATGATCAGTTTACTATGGGCGAGCAGCCAAATTTTGGTGACCAAAAGGTTCACCTCTGCGCTGTCTAGTTGGGAAGGACTCTTGGATCGCCAGTTGAACCGCTTCTTTAGGGTGGCGCTTGAGTATTCGGGCGGCCTCCTCCGGGCTGGGTCGGAGAGGGGAACGTCTTCAATATATAACCACTCTGAGGTCCATTTCTTAGAATCTTTTCATGGGGTTCCGATGGGATACCCTGTCCCGGCTATGCGCCATACCTCTGCTCCACCTACTTCAAACATTGGCCCTTCATGGGTACGAGGGACAAGGCAGAAGTATTTTCTCCACAAATCAAAGTGGGCTTCGCAAGTCAAGAATATCTCGCAGAGGGGCACAAAACCAGAAATATGCAGTATAGACCCGAGTGTGAGGTGGTGAAGCTGGATCCCATTGAATTCTAATAAACCCCCCAATAAGGGGTGAATGGGAAAGCCTAGGTCCCGTAGAAGAAAGGGCACAAAACGTACCCTCTCTCCATTGATTGGAGCAGGGGAAGTTCTCGGCGAACGCTTGTCCATCCATGAAGATCAATCCGGCACGAACAAAAACAAGATCCGCTGCGAGAAGATATCCTTGCAACTGTAGATTACTCGGTTGAAGGCGTGAGATGGAGCAGCTCAGCCAGTCGCCTGGAAGGGGACCGTGAGGTTGTGAAGAAGAGCCTGTGGCGTCAGCCATGGCGCTTAAAATTTCTGAGGCATTGGCTTCTGGGGGGAGGATGGGTCAATCTTCCTCCGCACTTTTGGATATATAAATAGGTGTTTCGTCCTAAAGTTTAAAGGACGGGTCTGCGAAAAGGGGGGCATTGGGTTGGGTCGTTCGCCTTCTAAAAGGGCGCATGATAGTCAAAGTTTGCCCTTGATGTCTACTACGCAACTTTATTCTTGTAGACACGTGGTGGGCCTCCAAGCACAAAGTTTTGTAGGACAATAGCAATTTTCCCTCAAGTGGATGACCTAAGATTTATCAATCCGTGGGAGGTGTAGGATGAAGATGGTCTCTCTCAAACAACCCTGCAACCAAATAATAAAAAGTCGCTTGTGTCTCCAACACACCAAATACGATGGTAATTTGTATAGGTGCACTGGTCTGTGAATAGATGGTGATACAAGTGTAATATGGATAGTAGATATTGGTTTTTGTAGTAAGAACAATAAAAAACAGCAAGGTAGCAATTGATAAAACGGAGCACAAATGGTATTGCAATGCTTGAAAATGAGGCCTAGGGTCCATACTTTCGCTAGTGCAATCTCTCAACAATGCTAATATAATTGGATCATATAGCCATCCCTCAACGTGCGATGAAGAATCACTCCAAAGTTCCTATCTAGTGGAGAACATAAGAAGAAAATGTTTGTTAAGAGTTCATACTAAAATAACACTAAAGCAAATTCAGATTCGTAATACTCAATCCAATAAAAAGAACCTCAAGGAGCGCCCCCAAGATTTCTACCAGAGAAATGAAGACAAGAACGTGCATCAACCCTTATGCATAGATTACCCCAATGTCACCTCGGGAATCCGCGAGTTGAGTGCCAAAACATATATCAAGTGAATCAATATGATACCCCATTGTCACCACGGGTATCATAGCAAGACATACATCAAGTGTTCTCAAATCCATAAAACTATTCAATCCGATAAAATGGAATCTCAAAGGGAAAACTCAATTCATCACAAGATAGAGAGGGGAAAACACCATATGATCTAACTATATTAACAAAGCCCGCGATACATAAAGATCATGCCATCTCAAGAACACGAGAGAGAGAGAGAGAGAGATATTAAACACATAGCTACTGGTACAAACCCTCAGCCCCGAGGGTGGACTACTCCCTCCTCATCTTGGTGGCCGCCGGGATGATGAAGATGGCCACCGGTGATGATTCCCCCCTCCAGCAGAGTGCCGAAGAAGGGCTCTAGATTGGATCTCGCGGTTCCAAAACTGGCGGCGGCTGGAACTTATGATCTAGGGTCTCCACGAGGTTTTTTTGGAATATTTGATGATTTATAGGGCGGGCTGCGAAAGGCCACCGAGGTGGGCACAACCCACTGGGGCGCGCCTGGGATCCCAGGCACGCCCTGGTGGGTTCTGCCCCCCTCGGGGCACCCCCGAGGTGCTGCTCTGGCCCATTGGATGTCTTCTCGTCCATAAAAATCCACAAAAAGTTTCGCGGTGTTTGAACTCCGTTTGATATTGATTTCCTACGATGTAAAAAACAAGCAAAAAACAACAATTGGCACTGGGCACTGGTTCAATAGGTTAGTCCCAAAAATGATATAAAGTTGCTATGAAATGATTGTAAAACATCCAAGAATGTTAATATAAGAGCATGAATACTTCATAAATTATAAATACGTTAGAGACGTATTAGCGTCCCCAAGCTTAATTCCTACTCGTCCTCGAGTAGGTAAATGATAAAAGAAATAATTTATGAAGTGTGAATGCTAGCAAAGTGCATAAGTTTGATCAACGATAATTTCAATCACTTTTCCTAGCATCATAACAACAATTCTTTCTTATAAAACCTCTCATGTTAAAGTAGCAACCAATCCACATGTAAAGGTTCAAACGATGAATTCTCTTGAAACTCAACAACCTATATTCTTAGTCACCAAACAATTGCAATTCAACTTATTCAATAGAGTCTAAGTAAGAGCTCAACAAACTCAACTATCATATAGTGTTCTATGATTGCTAACACTCACTGCATGCACATGAGCAGAACGTTTCAACCGGACACATAGAAAGATAGGGGCTTATAATTTCGCCTCCCAACGTATTCACCTCAAGGGTGATGTCAAAAATAATAACTCATGCTACCCATATCCAACTAGATATATGTGCCTAGATCTTTCCTCACCACATGATGTGTGCCAAAGGACTGAAAAGAGAAAAATAAAAAGGAATAGAGAGAAAAACTTTGAATCTTGCATGAAAGTAAATACATAAACGTAAAAGGTGGGCCTTCACAGAGGGAAGCAGAGGTTGCCATGTGCTTTTTGTTTGTATGCTCAATCCCTTAGTGCAAAATAACATCACGTTATGTTGCCCCTTATGATAGCAACCGTTATTATGCAGTCTGTCGCTTTTATTCTTTGCCATCACAAGTTCGTACAACGCTCAATTTTCCCTTACACTGAACGATCTAACACTTTTAGAAGCAATTTTTATTCCTTATTGCATCGATGACAACTTACTTGAAGGATCTTACTCAATCCTTAGGTAGGTAGGGTGGACTCTTGAGAATAAGATTTGGGTTTACGGGTTTTTGGATGCACAAGTAGTATCTCTACTTGGTGCGGAATTTTTGGCTAGCAAAGATGGGGGGCAAGCACCACATGTTGAAGGATCTATGACAATATAACTTCTATGTGAATATGAACAAACATAAATCATTATGTTGTCTTCCTTGTCCAACGGCAACAATTTTGGCATATAGTATTTTGATGGGGGCTCACAATCACAAAAGATTTCCAAGATAGTGTATTTGCATGTGAAAAATCTCTTCCTTGTACTAATCATTCATGAATTGCTTGTATGACCAATATTGTGATTGTCAAGCTTCAAAAGATTTCACTATCTAAAACCAATGTGAAGCCACTACTAGGCATGATATGAACATATAATTTCAACTTGATGATATTCAATTTATTCAACAATTTACTCATAGGATACAAGTGAAGCACAAGAGTAATAGACAAACTACTCCAAAAAGATATAAGTGAAGATCAAGCGAGTAGTTATGTAGATGGGTAGCCAATTGTGGATTCTCTCTTATTTAAAAACTTTCAAACCTAAGTATTTTACTAAAACATCAGGCAAAACAAAATAAAATGGCATTCCAAGAATAGCACAACTCATGTGAAGAAGCAAGAACTTAGGCTCAACCTATACTAACCAATAATTGTTGAAGAAGAAAGGTGGGATGCCTACTGGGGCATCCCCAAGCTTACATGCTTGAGACTTCTTAGAATATTAACTTGGGATGCCTTAGGCATCCCAAGCTTGAGGTTTTGTGTCTTCTTAATTCCTCTCATATCACGGTTTCCATAAATCTCAAGAACTTCATCCACACAAAACTCAAGAACTCGTGAGATAAGTTAGTATAAATCAATGCAAAACCTTATCATTATCTACTGTAGCAAATCACTAAAATTACTATTTGACATTGCATACTAAATGCCTCTGCATATTTAATACTCCTATCCTCAAATAGAATCATTAAACAAGCAAACATATGCAAACAATGCAACCATAACAGCAGTCTGCCAAAACAGTATAGTCTGCAAAGAATGCAAGATTCATCATACTTCCCTAACTCCAAAAATTCTGAAAATTTACCAGACTATAGAAAATTTATTATATCTTACTATGCAAAAAGTTTCAACAGTTTATCACATTCTGACTTTTCTCGAGAATTTTTGCAACAACGATAAACTTTTTGTTTTGAAACAGCAACTCATATACTTGCAAGATAAGCATGTGGAAAGCTATCCTTGACACTTTTATTGAAGTAAAAGATGCAAAACATTATTTTAAATAACAGCAAGCAAATCTTAGCAAAATAAAATGACACTCCAAGCAAAACTTATATCATGTGATGAATGAAAATATAGTTCAAAGTAAGGTTACCGATAATGTTGGAGACGAAAGAGGGGATGCCTTCCGGGGCATCCCCAAGCTTAGTTGCTTGGATATTCCTTGAATATTACCTTGGGGTGCCTTGGGCATCCCCAAGCTTAGGGTATTGTCACTCCTTATTCTCCTCATATCGATATCTCACCCAAAACTTGAAAACTTCAATCACACAAAACTTAACGGAACTTCGTGAGATAGGTTAGTATGATAAACAGCAAACCATTTCACTTTGGTACTGTCAAATACAAGATTCGTAATTGCTTCCACACAATGCCTACTATAGCATATCATTTCCACAATTTATATTGAGCAATATAATCCATAGAAACTAGAAAACAAGCAAACTATGCATTGAAAACAGAATCTGTCAAAAACAGAACAGTCTGAAGTAATCTGTACTCCAACCATACTTCTGTAACTCCAAAAATTCTGAAAAATTAGGACAACGTAGATAATTTGTATATGTGTTACCTGTAAAAAACTTCAGATCAAAAGCACGTTCCAGTGAATTTTGAAATTTCCTGGACTGAGCACAAAAGTTTCTGTTTTTTCATAGATTCAAGTCAACTATCATCCACACTATCCCAAAGGCTTTACTTGGCACTTTACTGAAACAAAAGCTATAAAACATGGTTACTACAATAGCTTAATCATGTGAACACACAAAAACAGTAGGTAAAATTGTTGGGTTGTCGCCCAACAAGCGCTTTTATTTAATGCCTTTTAGCTAGGCATGATGATTTCAATGATGCTCGCATAAAAGTAAAGAATTGAAACATAACAAGAGCATCATGAATCACAAGGCAAGCACATTTAAGTCTAACCCACTTCCTATGCATAGGGATTTTGTGAGCAAACAATTTATGGGAACAAGAATCAACTAGCATAGGAAGGCAAAACAAGCAAAACTTCAAGATTTCCAACACATAGAGAGGAAACTCGATATCATTGCAATTCCTACAAGCATAAGTTCCTCCCTCATAATAATTTTCACAAGCATCATGAATGAATTCAACAATATAGTCATCACATAAAGCATTCTTTTTCATGATACATAATCATAGAAATTTTGTTACTCCCCACATAAGCAAATTTATTATCATTCATAATAGTGGGAGCAAACTCAACAAAATAACTAGCATGTGATACTTGATTGGCATAATCATATTGATAATTAAAATTATGATGAAAAGTTTCACGGTTATCGTTATTATTTATAGCATACATGTCATCACCATAATCATCATAGATAGCAACTTTGTTCTCATAGTCAATTGAAACCTCTTCCAAAATAGTGGATTCATCACTAAATAAAGTCATGACCTCTCCAAGTCCACTTTTTTCAATATTGTAACAAGATTCAACACCCTCCAAAATAGTGGGATCATTACCTAGAGTTGGCACTCTTCCAAACCCACTTTCATCAATATAATCATCATAAATAGGAGGCATGCCATCATTATAACATATTTGCACATCAAATCTTGGGGGACTAAAAATATCATCTTCATCAAACATAGCATCCCCAAGTTTATGGCTTTGCATATCGTTAGCATCATGGATAGTCAAAGGGTTCATACCAACAATATTGCAATCATGCTCATCATTCAAAGATTTTTTGTCAAACATTTTATTGAATTCTTCCTCAATCAATTGAGCACAATTTTCCACTCCATCATTTTCACGAAAGACATTATAAAGACGAATAATATGATGCAACCTCAATTTCCTTTTTCTGTAGTTTTCTTTTACGAACCAAACTAGTGATAAAACAAGAAACTAAAAGATTCAATTGCAAGATCTAAAGATTTACCTTCATGCACTCACCTCCCCGGCAACGGCGCCAGAAAAGAGCTTGATGTCTACTATGCAACTTTATTCTTGTAGACAAGTGTTGGGCCTCCAAGCGCAGAGTTTTGTAGGACAATAGCAATTTTCCCTCAAGTGGATGACCTAAAGTTTATCAATCCGTGGGAGGTGTAGGGTTAAGATGGTCTCTCTCAAACAACCCTGCAACCAAATAATAAAAAGTCTCTTGTGTCCCCAACACACCAAATACAAATGGTAATTTGTATAGGTGCACTAGTTCGGCGAAGAGATGGTGATACAAGTGTAATATGGATAGTAGATATTGGTTTTTGTAGTAAGAACAATAAAAAACAGCAAGGTAGCAATTGATAAAATGGAGCACAGACAGTATTGTAATGCTTGCAAATGAGGCCTAGGGTCCGTACTTTCGCTAGTGCAATCTCTCAACAATGCTAATATAATTGGATCATATAGCCATCCCTCAACGTGCGATCAAGAATCACTCCAAAGTTCCTATCTAGTGGGGAACATAAGAAGAAAATGTTTGTAGGGTACGGAACCACCTCAAAGCTATTCTTTCCAATCGATCTATCCAAGAGTTCGTACTAAAATAACACCAAAGCAAATTTAGATTCGTAATACTCGATCCAACAAAAAGAAACTCAAGGAGTGCCCCAAGATTTCTACTAGAGAGACGAAGACAAGAACGTGCATCAACCCCTATGCATAGATTACCCCAATGTCACCTCGGGAATTTGTGAGTTGATCGAGTACCAAAACATATATCGAGTGAATCAATACGATACCCCATTGTCACCACGAGTATTCATAGCAAGACATACATCAAGTGTTCTCAAATCCATAAAAGTATTCAATCTGATAAAACAATATCTCAAAGGGAAAACTCAATTCATCACAAGATAGAGAGGGGAAAACACCATATGATCCGATTATATTAACAAAGCCCACGATACATCAAGATCGTGACATCTCAAGTACATGAGAGAGAGAGAAAGAGATTAAACACATAGCTACTAGTACAAACCCTCAGCCCAAGGGTGGACTACTCCCTCCTCATCATGGTGGCTGCTGGGATGATGAACATGGCCACCTGTGATGATTGCCCCCTCCGGTGGAGTGCCAGAGAAGGGCTCTAGATTGGATCTCGCGGTTCTGGAACTGGCAGTGGCTGGAACTTCTGATCTAGGGTCTCCGTGAGGGTTTTTTGGAATATTTGACAATTTATAGGGCGAAGAGGGGCTGCAGGAGGGCTCAGGCGCGCGCTGGTGGGTTGTGCCCACCTCGGGGAAACCCCTAGGTGCTGCTATGGCCCATTGGTTGTCTTCTGGTCCATAAAAAATCCACAAAAAGTTTTGGGGTGTTCGAACTTTGTTTGATATTGATATCCTGTTATGTAAAAATAAGCAAAAAAACAGCAACTGGCACTGGGCACTGGGTCAATAGGTTAGTCCCAAAATTGATATAAAGTTGCTATAAAATGATTGTAAAACATCCAAGAATGATAATATAAGAGCATGAATACTTCATAAATTATAGATACGTTGAAGATGTATCAGCCCTTGCCCCAAGGAAAGCAATAACTCTCATGGCCCCACTGTATTCTAGTGGGGTCCTCGAATTCCGGACGAATGTAATATTGATCCGGATTATGCTGGGTGGCGAACCACCGATGTTAATCTGAATAGTATTCGGCAAGGGAACACTGTTCCGAACGATACAAGTAAGGGTGAAGAACTCACCTCGCAAGCCGAAGATTTGAAGCACGCCAGATGGCAATCCCTGGCGTTGGAGGCTAGTTCGGGGGCTACTGAGGGAGTCCTAGATTAAAGGGTCATCGGGCTGCCGACCCATTGCTTACGGGCCGGAATGATGGGCTACTATTGAGCCTAACTAGGGCATGGACTCGTGACCAGATGGGAGATCTTCGAAGTTGTGGTGTACCCTCCAAGTCAAGATTTAGCATGATCTCCTTTGTTGTAACCGTTCGCATGTAACCCTAACCCTACTAGTGTCTATTTAAACCAGAGGGTTTTAGTCTTTAGGGCTAGAGCAGCATCCAACACCCCATCAACCTAGGGTTTAGCTCGCCTGATCTCGAGGTAGACCGACTCTGTAACCATACCATACACATCAAATACAATCAAGCAGGACGTAGGGTTTTACCTCTTAGAGAGGGCCCAAACCTAGGTAAACACCGTGTTCATCATCCCTTGTTCCCCATCGATCCTAGATCCATAGCTCGGGACCCCCTACCTAAGATCCGCCGGTTTTGACACTGACACCACCTCCTTGCTAGGTGGAGGGTTTATCCTTTGTTTTTAGGTATTTTTTGGTGTTGGTTAGGGTTTGTGTCCTGCTCGGGAACGCGAGTCGACGACTCCCTGAAGATGGAGTAAGGTTATTCCTGCCTAGCCCCATCCTGGCGGTGCATCTAGCATTGTCAGATGGCATGTGGAGATGTGTCTTTAACGGATCTCACGGGATTCGGTTGGTATTTGTCTTAGATGGATCAGCTTTGATACGATATCCATTTATTTGGGTTCGTTTGTCTGTAGGTTGGATTCTTCAGACCTACCCTTATCATCATCAATGACGAATGTTGTTCCGGTGCGCCGGTCCTGTGGGGCATAACAAGAAGGATTCCCGACTGTCTACTACAACAAGGTTTGCCTGACTTCGGTGAGGGGGGTGATGATAACGATACACCTTTAGCTTGCTCCAGTGCTTGTAGTTGTTGATAAGTGGTCTGCGGGTCTGGATGTAATTTCTGGTGTCCTCCCCCCCCCCCCAGAAAACTAGTGAAGTGGGGGCACTTGTTCTAGAAAATCTAAAATTCTGAAGATTTTTTAGTGAAATATAAGCAAAGTTTACTTTAAAATTGAGTGGGGCATAGGCCCCCATTGGCCTCTACGTAGGTCCGTCCTTACGTCTCAGTTCTTCGCTAGTTGAGTTTGTGTCCCTTTATGGTACATGTTGTGCAGTTGACATTTGTACAACATCATGAATAACATCATTACATTCATATCACGTCGATTGACTAAATCATCATGTTTCAATTATAAAACAACTAAGGGTCGTTCATAAACCCCAGAATTGACGAACTACTCAAACATGAAGGCACGAGACACAAAGGATGTAGACATATGAATTGGATGTGAATGATTAAATTATTCCTCGTGTAGTTGCACAACATATTCGGGATCAAACCAGACGAGTTCAAAAGATCACAATGAATTCAATCATATCTTCTTCATGATATGCTCCACTCTGCTCTTAAATAATTTGCTTCGATTTTAAAGTATTTGGAAGAATATTCTTATTTCTAAAAATCCTACAAGATCCATCCATTTCATCCCCTCTTTTGCAACATTGTTGGTTTTCCTGTCTCAGAGAAGTCGGCAGCACACATGTTGCACGCGTCATCATCGTGCCTTTGTGCTTTGGATTGAGTTCCTCTACAGTACTACACCCTGCTGTAGTGCAAGTGATAAGTAGGATTGGTCCGCATGACAGCGACCGTACTTCACCATGTGATATGTTAGGATTCGACCCATGGTTCACTCTGTAATCAAGCTCACATACAAGGAATTGGTGAAGGAGGATGAAGGTAGGAGGAACAATAGGAGGTAGGAGAAGGGAAGGGGGAAGCCGCCGTTGCCTTTGCCTGATCCAAGCCCGGATGGCTAGCTCGTTGTTGTCCCCTATAGATATATAGTTGGTAGCTCTTGATGGTTCTCGATGGCCCAGGCCCATGTGCTGCTCGCTCTTGGTGGGCTGGCTGCCTTGTCGTGGGTAGACATCACTACAAAAAAATACACTTCCGTGATGATACGTGTTTGTCACAGTAGGTCGCATTTTTTGTCATGCATGTACATCCATGACGATTTTATGACAGAATCAAGATAGTCATACATGTGCTATCGTAGAAGTGTTCCATGACATTACCAAAATTATCATCACGGAAGTGTCCACTTCCATGAAGATAAATCGAGCGTCACAGAAGTGCTTTCGTCAAGGGTGACCGACACGTGGCATCCACCGTAACAGAACACCGTTAAGCTATCGGGTCGGGTTTGGGATCTGATAACCCGTTAACAGCCCCGACCAATGGGAAATTTCCATGTGTAAAATTCTTATTGGTCGGACGAAACACATGTCAGCTCGTCAGTGGGTCAGATAGGCGCCTATGATATGTCGACACATGCCACGGCCCACCACTGGCCCATTTAGCTTACAAAGCCGGCCCGTTTGACTTGGTCAAAAGTTAACGGGCTGGCCCATGAAAAGCCTGTTAACGGTCTCTTCGCAAATAGCCCATTTTACGGCCCGGTAACTCACGGCCTGTTAGGCCCTAAAGGAAATCGGCCCAACAACATCATGTGGGCTGTCGAATATAACACCAGCCCATTTCACTTTCGGCCCATGTATGGCCCACGACGTCTTTCGGCCCATATGAGGCCTTCGTATCTTTAGGCCCTTTACAGGCCCACGGTGACTCTAGCCCATAATGAACAGTAATTTTCTTTGTACCCGTTAACGGCCCGTGATTCACATGGGCCTTTTCCAGCCCGTGTTAGCTTTCGGCCTATTGACGGCCCATACGTTCTTGGGCTCCTTTCCGGCCCTCGATTACTTCCGGCCCTTACTGGCCTGTTCCCCTAATGGGCCAAACTAGGCCCATGGCAAGAGTCAGCCCGTTTCTGGCATGTTATATCGTTGCGCCATTTCCAGCCCATCCTATATTGTGGCCATTAACGACCCATTATGCCTGTGACAGAATTAAGCCTTTGTTGTCCTCCGGCCTATTAACGGCCCGTTACCTTGCTGGGCCGATACCAATTACGCTCGTTTACGGCCCATGTAGACCCATTCATCCGACGGCCCGAGGCCCACCGATTCTACGGATCTGTTGGAGGCCCATTTATCGACGGCCCATAGGAGACCCATGGATCCTATGGCCCGTATATGGCCCATGGTTGTTGCGGCCACTAGCAAACCAGGGAAAAAGAAGACTAGGAAATAAATAATGCCAAAACTAACGCTAGGCTATTAAGGCAATTGCATAGATTATATCCACTCGGCATCAAAGATCGCCACCAGTGCAAATATAGGGAACACCCTACACTATACAAAAATGGCTTGTTGTTTTCTTCAGCCCGTGGCTGCACGTTAAGAATAAATTTTGTATGGCACCAAAACAAATTACAACTATATAACAAAAGGAAGGTTGGCATAAAACTTAACAGTCTAGCAGATAAATACACCACCAGAAGTTCAGAAGCTCAGTTCATTGAACTGACTGTTACGTTTTCATGCTGTATTGTCTGATGGAGCACCATAACCCTCGCCTTCATTTCCCCTAGGATCCTGAACAACATAGCAAATGTCTGATAGTATGGTTTCAAAACCATGCATATCTTGACGACATCTAACAATGTCTCTACTTGTTTCACAAAGGGTCTCTATTAGGGAATGGACTTGTGTCTGGAGCGCAGATACAACATTGCTTTGAGCTTGCATATCTTGATCATGAGGCAGTTTGGACGAGATTGACTTAACAACCATCCCAGTATTACGCAGGAATGTGCTTTTGGCACTGTTAGTGGACAGGTACTGACCCACTGCAGCAAGAGCTGACATTGCGGTTATAGTTGCCTCGCCACCTTCAAAAGGTGGCGGTTCCACCATTTTTTCCATAGCTCGCTGAAAAGTTGAGTTTTTACATTAGTAGTACCAGAACAGAAGATATTAAGGAGGCAGCAAAACCAAACAAAATAGCTTTGCTCTATATACAGAACTTATTCTGGTGAACCCATGTAAAATATTAGTTGTATTTTATTGCAAAGTACATAATAAAACCAGGTTCCAAACATATGACCATGTACCATCGCTAATGTATTGTCTATTTCTTCACATTGTATTGAGGGCTAAGGATAAAGAGACGAAGTTTATAATACGGTAAGCATAGTATGACATCATTCATATCACAAAACAACTGAGAACAGACAAACAGGCAATTGTAACATTGTGTGGGCAAGTCCAGCACGGAACTAGATTACGGGTCAAGATCAAAGGAACATCACTCCTCTCTTTTAAACCTTGTAAGGTGCAATGATACGCTAAGACAATTGTGTATAAAATTGAAAAGAGTAATAGACATTGGCTGCAAACCATGCAGTTCAAGGCACAAGTCAGAGTAAGTAGTAGTTAAAAGGCATGAGGATTAAGGACTTACAACAGCGGCTTTGACTGGTGTAGTCATGCCCTTCTTCTTGCTGGTGTGACAGTCCTTGAAGATTTCCACAGCATTTGGTTCAGGTACTTTTTGGTCCTTGCGGGCTTTCCTCTGCATTTCGAACAAGTCAATATAGATCTGATAATATGGTACAGCGAAAAGAGTGAAACAGCAGCTAATTACAAGAGCCTCGCAGTGTGCAATATAGCTACGAGATCCTGTCGTCTGTTGGAATTTCACTTTCGTACGGTTGGCCTTGTTCTTTGAACAGTTCACCTACAAGAAGATAGATTTGTGTGGCACATGCGTAAATAGGACTTCAACATGTGATCTGATCACATATATATAATGTACCTGATACTTCGGATCAGACCAGTGTTTAACAAGGCCCCTCCAGTCTTCATCCGATATATTTTCCACTGGAGATGTTTGGGAAAGTTCACTGTTAGCCTTGCCTTCAAAGTGAGTTTTCCTCAAGTTATACCGATACTGTCGCAGAGCAGACTTGAAAACATGGGTGCAAGCTTGTCTGGTTGCATCATCTTGGCTATCCAACTTGAACCTCATCTGTTGAAAATTATGGGAGTCTCATTATCAGCAACCTAGAAAGTATGGGACAGAGCAAGACGATATTACTAGTTTCCATACATAACCATACTTACAGATAAATGGTCGAGGAAGGTGTTGAACTGGGTTTCGTCTTTGTCATTCCTGTACTGAATCCATGTTGGGAGGATACGTACATGACACCTAACGGCAACCGCTGCCTCTGATACTAACTTGGCTGACTCTGTAGCATCACGTGGCCTTTTTAAACCTGCCTCAAAACGGATCTCCATTCTTCCTCCTCTAGATTTAGTTAACCTATCGAGCATTATCCCTGATGTTTGTTTCCTCTTGCGCCTAGGTGCTAGTCCAACAACGAACATAGGAAGTGTTAGTGTACATCAAACTATGAGACTACATATAAAGAAGCATGCAACTTTAACTTGACTCCAGCAACTACCTTCTTGCTGTTGAAGCTCACAAGGTTCATCTGATATTGCCAACTCGTCTTGTGTCAAGAGTGCTTGGGAATTAGTGCCAGGTGGCAAGGGAGCTTGGGAATGTGCTGCTAGCTCAGTTGACGCACGAGTAACTTGTGCAGCTGGTAGTACTGTGGTAGGTGTTGCAAGAACTAGGGTTGTCTCTGCTTGTTTGGTGGCAGCTATTTGTTTCTGTTTGGCTTTTTTTGCAGCTCGTGTAGCATGGGATGCCCTGTTTGTAGAATTTTCCGCTGGACTTTGACCTTCTATTGCACCATCAGTACCAGCAGAATCTGCAGGATTCATCCACTTCTCATTCCTTGCCATTCTGTGTTTCTTCCTCTTTCTCTTTCTCTGTGCCATGTTAAGTCAAGCCGACAAGAAAAACAAATAACAATTTAGTTCTTCAGAACAAATTGATGCGTGATGCAGACGAACTGAACTTTGATGTTAGACAACCACATGATAGGAGGATGTAATATGTACAAAAAATAGGACGGAAGAGATAACCAGAACTATGATGTGTAAACTAAGCAGAAGACATTTCACCAAATAAGAAGCAATGCAATGGAAGGTAGACACCATATGAAAGATGCTACAAATATCGCTCTGCCAAGTTAACAGTGTCTCATCATAAATGGCGTTTAAACAAATGTGAAGCAGTACAAGAAATAAATCATATGCAAGATGCAAACAACATCACACTACCATGTTAGAGGTCTCTTGTCATTAGTGCCATTGCATATTCACGGCATTGCATATTCATAGCTTATGATGTGTAAACTAAGGAGAAGGCATTTCAACAAATTAGAAGCAATGAAAGCTAGACACCATATGAAAGATGCAACGAATATCACTCTACCAAGTTAAAACTGTCTAGTCATAAGTGTTATTTCAACAAATTAGTAGTACAAGCTAGAAAAGAATGCGAGATGTAACCTATATCACACTCTGAAGTCAAACGTGTCTTATGATAAGTGATCGTTGCAGGTTACACAACAATAGTAATTTGATGTAAGAACATGGTGTGATAGACAGATATTGTGTGTTCTAGAAACAGGAACACGTGTCTTATTCAAGTATAATGTGTAAAGTAAGCAGATGGAATTCAACAAAATTAGAAGCAATACAAGCTAGACATCACACATAACATGCAACCACATATAACAGTGCCAAGTTAGAGGGAGCACCGGTGATGGTGCACTAGGGGAGACGTGCTCATCATAAACACAGCTTTGTTGAGTGTCTATGCATGTGTTGTTTTGGAAATCATCTTGGGGGTGTGGAGGAGTAGAAACTGTAGAGGCCCTCCGTTCAAAAGGAGCACCTTTATCTGCTGCCTTGCTAACTTCCTTCTGATTTATTGATTTTGAATTGTCAAGTAAAACCGAAAAGAAAAAGCAATAAAATTCTCTCTTCAGAACTCATTCATGCATGATACTGACAATCACTACTTTGATGTAAGGCAAACACATGATACCAGGATGGAATATGTACGAAAAACAGGACGACATGTCATGTTCACAACTGTTTGTGTAAACTAAGCAGAAACCATTCCAAGAAATAAGAAGCAATGCAAGCTAGACACCACATGAAAGATGCAACCAATATGACTCTGCCAAGTTAAAAGCGTCCCATCATGAATGGAATTTCAACAAATTAGAAGCAGCGCATGCTATAAATCATATGAAAGATGCAACTAATATCATGCTGCATATACTAAAGGTGTCTCCTCATATTGATTGATGTGGGATACAAAAAAACAATAGTTTTATGTAAGGACATGCTTAATAGACAGATGTACTATGTACTAAATACAGGAAGGCATGTCACATTAACAGGTATGATGTATAAGCTAAGCAGACTAGCACATGCAGTTTAACCAGATTGGAAGAATTACAATCTAGACACCATATGCAACATGCAACCACATATCACGCTGCCAAGTTAGAGCATGCACATGCGATGTTAGTGTAGGGGAAATGTTGTAATCAACTACAGAGCTACATTCACTATCTTCATCTAGCATTGTTGTTTCTTGAGAATCATGTCGGGAGGCTGACGCTGCATTTTTTAAATGAGGAGTAGTCCACTTGCTTGCCTGGCTCATCATAAGTGATTGATGATGGATACACAAGAACATTAGTTTGATGTAAGAACATGGTTAATACATAGATGTACTAGTATGTACCAAAAACAGAAAGGCATGTCATATTCAAAGGTATAATGTGTAAGCTAAGCAGATGCAATTTAACCAAATTGGAAGCAATACAAGCTAGACATCCGACTGGAGTGGTGAGCATGATCATCTAGGACCTGAGAGCCTAGTGGGAGGCGGGCTGCTTCGCCACCATCGCGCTTTTTAGTTGGCTTCCAGGTGATGCATGTCTTTGATGGGCTTGTCGCTAGCTCGGCCAGTGCCCTGACTAGCTATTTGTCTTCTGGTGCTCACGGGATGGTGGTTCATGTACAAAATATATTTCCTTATCTTAACAAAGACCGACTTCGGCCTTTCAAATACAAGCTAGACACCATATGGAACATGCAACCACATATGACACCGCGAAGTTAAAGCAAGCACCTGGGATGGTAGTTCATTGCGAGCGAGGTCATCAACTCCAGAGCTACGTTTACCATCTCCATCTGCTGACACTGCACCCTTTATAGCGCTATAACATGTCGTGCCTAGCCGCGTAGAAAGCTAGCTCAACTTCTCTCTTTTCTTTTCTGCTTCTCTCGAGGCAGACTCTGAAATCCCCTTGCATAAAAACACAATAGTGAGAGTATGGGTGAAGTGTGTGCAGAACTAGTGCACTGTAAAAGTAGCAGATAGCAGGTGGCTGAAATATAAATGACAAGAGATATATGATAGCTCTACAACATTGCATGGCAAACAAAATTAGATTCTACTCCATATGATTTTGTAATATATATGAGCACAGGAAATGCAGGTACTCCTCCAGCACACCACCACATGTGGTCATATCTAAGATAACAATCGACTGGAAATAAATAGGTCAGTCGATTTTTTTAATGAACCGTCTGATCTATAAGGAACGGGTAGATGGCCTTTGTCTACCTCCTGCCAGTCACTATTGACGATCTTTCTCGAACCGCCAGCGACCACCGGCCCAGACCCCTGCCTCCACCGCCCCACCCTTCCCTCGACCTCACACCATCGTCGTGCTTGGCAGCGCCCCCAGGCTATCTCTTTAATCCTGGCCGACCTCCAGATCGGGCGCCAGTAGCTCTAGGCCGCACACGCCCCTAAGATAAACACCAAGGCGCTGCTTCCCTGGCGTAATAGGCGTACTAGCGCCTATTACGCCGGGGAATGCTTCCGTTAATTGGGAATCAACTGGCCAGAAATTGAAATTTAGGGGGGCGACGGACCTCTAGCTAAGGTGAAATAGTATATGATGAGAAACCTTGTGCATCATGAGTTACTAGGAACATCTAGTATGAAGAAGAGGCGGTCAACTAGGGTCTTTTGTGGGATGAATACCGTGCAAGCAGACACATAAGATTTGCACGAATAAGGGAAGAGGAGTACCCTTATCGGTTGCCAGTGTGGTGTCGATATGTTGTGGCGATCTTCTTGTTTTTCCTAGGGGAACCGATGTTTTGGAGAGTCGTGGATCCTTGGACAAACCCATGGACAAATTGTTGACTGTGTTGTCGTAGCCGTATATCGACGGAGGGGAAGCAGATCCGAGGCGGCGAAGGACGGCGTAGCAGGAATAGCTCTGGTGCGGTGGACGGTGGCGAAGTTGGAGCGGCAGCGGTGAGGCGCAGGACGGCGTGGTTAAACTGGCTCGGGTACGGACGGCTCGGCCTCAGCTTCAACTACTAGCCGTGGAGGGCGTCGCGGTTGAGCTTGCGGTGGACGACGACGTCGGGGTATCGGCTCCGGCGTGATGGAGGAGGGCGGCGGTTGATGGGTGGGATGGGGTGGCGGACAGAGGATGTCGGGGTTTCGCGGCTGGTGGAGAGGTAGTTTTGGCGCCCACGGAGTACGAATGGGGAATCGGATGGGTGGGTGGGGGCGGGGGGAGAACCATGTTTCGATCTGGGACACGCTTGTTTTTGGCTTTTTTGAACATAAGATGGGACGCGCTTGTTTGAAATTTGAGGAAAGTACAAACTTTGCCCCCCTCTTAAATTTCAGACCTACTGCGGGTCGGGGGTAGGATGGTAATCCCAGGTGTACCAAATAGCGGGCGGGAGCGATTTCGGTCGTGCGCATGTGTGCTTAGGCGACCATTGTGTATGAATGTTTTTCAGAGGCGGATGTGTGGCGTCTAGATAAAGCTACAAACCTACCCCGGTTTAGACCTTTGGACGTCGGGCCGGTAGGTTTCACGGGTCGGAGTTATTAGAAAAGTAATTTCCTTGTGCTACCAAACATTGGTCTCACGCGGTTTCGGGCGAGTAGAGGCTCTTTTGGCGCTTCATTCGAAATTTTGAAACACAAGCATTCATGTTTAGAGTACTCTTGAACTATGAGGATTGACCTAAATAGACAATGTTATATTTGACCTTGTATGTTTGAAAACCTCATTAAATTATCCGCTTCTTTTTGAAATTTTGACACTTGAAAATCCTATAAATACGATTATTTTGGAATGGAGGAGCTAAATTTGAATCTATTTTGTACACGACTACATATGCTATTATGTACAAAAATCAGAGCAAAGATTGGTGCCCCCATAATTTAGGTATGTTTTACAAATGCCATGATATAAAATTCAAATAATTGAATGGACTTCATGTTGAATTCGATTTTTTTAAAACCACCTTAAGTTGAATTCAAATGTATGCAGGTTCATAGGTAGCTATTTATAATGTTCATTGTGTAACTTTCGTATGTATAATGTGCTTTACACACACAACATGAACTGTACTCACGTTTATATTCGATTGCTAAAGTGATGCATTGTCTAGAGTTCAAAATACTAACTATGTGGATCAATTGTGTCGAATAATAATATAGACATGCTCAAATTCGATAGAATCTAGATGTCTGATGGATCAATGATCGTTCCTTACGCGAATTGCAAATATCATGATCCCATCCTAATATTTGGATACAATTTATATCTTTAATCAATGTGTACAGCCGTCTTTTACGTGTAGTTTCACTCTCCATCGGTGGTCTCTCACACATGCTCACACACTCTCTCCCGAGGTCTCTTTCTTGCACACATGCTCTAGATATAACCCTTCCTCCCTCTCGTAACCATTTACAACTATTTTCACTAACCTTTATCACAAGCACTTTTCCTCTCTCAAGCATACACTCATTACAGTCATAATAAAGAGAAAGAGAGCATATCTCTCTCCATCGCATACCCTCCTGTATGCCCCTTTCACGTATGCACACAAACTATCTCCAGGTCCTCTAAAAGTAAGCCCCCAGCACATTCACGCATGTTTCATCTTTCTCTCACGATATATACAATGACGATCGTTGTATTTGAAGCGAAAGCACAATACATACATTGGACTTCAGAATCCACTCATTACGGTCACCATTTATGTTTAGTGGTTATTATACAGTCACGGGCTCACTGCACAACTCTCTATTTTCTCAAGACATGACTAGTTGACCAGTTAAACGCTCCACGTGGCACCTCTAGTGTTGCATCACATTATCTCACTACAATGGTGCCCACCTGTCGGCTTGTATCTACTCTACATATACACTCTTATAAAATACACTCTTACAAAAATAGAGTTGGTGATGATGGTGTGCCTGCCATCCTGCAATATAGGCCGTCCGATTTATATCTGGCGGATAGGAAAGAAACTATGGCAATTTTGCAAAAAGGTACCCACACACCTCTCCACATTTGCAAATAAGGCCTTCTCTCGTTCATCCTTTTCTCTCACAAGATAAACTAGTCATACAAACGCATCTTGATGTTACATGCAACGCACGGGCATCTTGCTAGTAAGAATGAAAACAAACGACAAAAAATATTTGAACGGTGGTTCAAAGTCATGACCGCGGGCACAACAGACAAGGTGGCCTTGTATTGGTATGATGAGCCATCTGTTTTAAGTTTTAACACACACGAGCTGGTGTGGTGATTATACACACACACACGTATGCACACGAACTGCATGCATGCAACACTCACACAAACACATGCACCCACGCACGCACGCAACACTCACACGTACACATGCAGCCACGCACGCACGCAACAGTCACATGCACAGACGCATGCATGCATGCACACACGGGTACACCACACCACCAACACACACTCTCATGCTCAAGTGCTCAACCTACATGTGCATGTGCACACATCAGGCCCTGACAGACACATACACAACCAGGTGATTCCCGTGCACGGGTTGGAGTCTTGTCGCGCCTGCATAAATTTGTGTTTATCTAACCTTTTCCCTATGCGAACTGACAGGTGGGACCCACAAGGAACATGGTCAATTTAACTAGTCAACATGGTGGCACGCAGACTATTTGGCTGGTCAATAGAGTGCAATCCGATGCTGAACCATGAGCAAGTGACCGTATAATCACCGCAAAATGTATATAGTGACCGTAATCAGCTTATTCCGAAGTTCGGTAACCGTATTATGCTTTTCTCACTGTAGGCCCTCCAAAACTACACTCTACACGTTCTCGCATGTTACATCTAACAACTATGCAATACAACACTACTACTACACTCTAACACAATAAATCATATGTGTTTTTAGTTTTACTAGATATCATATTGTTACATAATTAATCAGTTTGCATACATTAAAATTGCCTTTGAAATGTATGGCCAGTATCATCTACCGCGTGGGAAAAATCCCGCCCTTTCCTGTTTAATTGGGTTTGTATCGATGGATCATGCGAAACAGCAAAACTATAGTGCTATACAGTACAAGTGACGGTTCACTGGGCCGTCGTGTTGTGTACTCCTCCGTCGTAAGAGTGGAGTGCTCGCTTTCATAAATCTTCTAGTCCTTTTTGCCGACATGTGGGACATCAAGCTACCGGGTCGACATGCCATACCGGAATACAGTGCAGAGCAGCCGGGGTGAAGCACCCCAGTCATGGCTCCGGCGTAGTAATGAGCAATGAGGCGTCAAATCACAAAGTTGTACCTTTCCCGCAGTTAAGTTGGAGGGATGAAGTAATAATGCTAAAAAAAGAAGTTGGAGGGATGAAGCAACCATCATTTCACTCGTTGCTGAATCCGCTTCTCCCTCATCTTCTTCAACTTAACCACGTGTTGCTTCTGTCGTTGTTCTGCCTCATGTGGGACGCAGATCAGATTGGTAAAGCACTGACACGTGGGACCGCATGTTAGCAAACCGCCAGGACAATGTCCTCTAAAAATAAGAAACCTCCCCCGCCATCCGCGCGGCAAAATCACCTCCTTTTTACTAATCTTGATTCTGTAATTTTTTAGATCAATATAATTGAGATTTGTATAGATAGCACACAGGAGCAAAACCAAGTGGTACGGTTAAGGGCATCCACAATGTGTAGCCAAATGTGAAAATAGCTTTTGGCATCGTGGGAACCATTGTGGACGGTGTTGCCAAAACCAAAAAGATGGAACCGAAGCTCCCTTATTGATTGATTGAAGGAATAGAAAAATGCAACGTCTCTCCTCTTTCTCCCATGCTTGGACGCATGTAGTACAGTATAGAGCATAGAGTCTACTCCCCTGTCCCTTCTATCACAAATCACAAAGCAGTGAGGCGTCAAATCACAAAAGCACGGACGAAGCAACCATCATTTCACTCTTCGCTGACTCCGCTTCTTCATCGTCTTCTTCGAGAAACCATCTCACCGCACTAAGCTGGACGGACGACGCTATTGTGTACTAGTAGTACTAGTACATTTACGTGTCCTTTGGTTCAACGGACTTCCTGGATGCAAGTAAGGCGGTTGTCTCGGCTTGAAGGTGGCACTTGCGAACGACTTACCGTGGTCTCCCTCAAGGCCTCAATGGTGTTCTCTGTCGAACGCACTTTGCCAAACCACAACGTTCGAGATATCGTCGACGTCACCGCAATATGGGAAGGAAGTCAAATATATTTACTACCTCCATTTTTTGTACACAAGGCCAGTATATCAAAATTACAATTTGCAAAAGGCTACTAACACTAATCGAGGCAAAATTGATGGGGTTTGCCTCGTACTAGCAACCAAGGACATTAATATCCCATGCATGCATGCGGAAGTGAGAAGGTTGGTTTGCATGGCGCTGCATTAATCAAGCGATGCGGAGTGAGATGGTTAGCTCTTTGGTCTTTGGAGAAAAAAACACGCATTAATTGACATGTAAAACGAGGATTTGTATTGATTAAATACCGCGAAGGAAAACCCCGCCTTTCTTTTTTAACACTAGTACTCCTAGTACGTACGTACTTATCCTGTTTGGGTCTAGGCCTTGCATTGCCATACTTCGCCACACATTTTTGCCAAGCTTGCCTAAAGTTTTCAAAATGAGAAGGAGGTACACTTGTGTATGGCTGTCGCGGTCGCACCGCACCCTCACACGGTCGCTCCTGCATGCCGCGGTCGCACCGCACCCTCACACCGTTGCTCATGCACGCCACAAACCCAACCAAGGGAACGCCCCCTCACTGACACGTGTTGTCGTATGTGAACAAACCAAACTCGGCCATCCTACCGCTGACACATAATTTTCGTTCATAGAGTATGTTTATCCAACCGCATGTTGGGGAGTATCCGTACGGCCCGTGCGGTGGTCTGTTGGGGAAGAAGAAGAGGTGAGGAAGAAGGAATAGGAGACATAGGATATTCATCCAACCTCCTGAAATGGTCGACTGACCCAAGTCAGGCGACTTGCATAACAAATATATATTTTTACACAGCAAAAGATCCATAAAAACAACAACATAAAGAAAAACTATCACTGCTCGTGAAACGAGACGGCCTCGTCGTCTTTGGCTGCCGGCGCGAACCAGTCGTAGCTGTCGACGTGTGTCTCCGCACCGTGGTTGTCCTCGGCCTCTAGCTACTCGTTCACACGGAGCGTGCGGGCACTCTGCACGGACGAGAACACAGCCCGGTTCAAGTCGAGGACGTCCGGTTCCGCCTGCAGGAGGGCCTCGATGGCAGCGACATCCGTGTGCTCTGCATCGAGTTGAGCCTCCACCGCCCGGTTCATGTCCAGGACGTCCGGTTCCGCCTGCAGGAGGGCGTCGATGAGAGCGGCATCCGCGTGCTCCGCGTCGATTCGAGCCTCTGCCGTCCGGTTCAAGTCCAGGACGTCCGGTTCCGCCTGTAGGAGGGCCTCGATGGCAGCGGCATCCGCGCACTCCGCCTCAAGTTGAGCCTCCACCGCCCGGTTCACATCCACGACATCCGCTTCCACCTGCAGGAGAGCCTCGATGGCAGCGGCATGCGCGCGCTCTGTGTCGAGTTGAGCCTCTGCCTCCCGATCCTCCTTTAGTATCGCCATGTTGAACCGCTGGTCCGCCTGCACCATGGGGGACTCGGACGCCGGCACAAAGTCGATGTCCATAGTCTCATACTCATCGGGGGCCTTCTGCGCCGCGACCTCCGCCATGAACATTGGATCGGCTTCCTCCTCCTCGTAGCTTAGCTCTAGAGAATTCAGGGATTGGCCCGCCCCAAAGCGAGATTGGGAACGGAGGTCTGTGGCGCCGACCGCCGCCGCGATTTCTGCGCGGCGCTCCGGCGTTAGCATATTGGAGTAAGTGATCTTGCGGCACACCATGGCTTTCCGGTGAACTAGGGGACGCTTGATGCGGGCTAGGGGATCGAAAGGTGGGGGAATGGGCTAGATATTAGGTGTGGTTTTAGGGCAATGGCTGGCATAGGCTGAGCAACGAAGGTTCTGGTGTGAATAGTGGTTCCGGTGACGACCGGTCAATCGGTTTTGACTGTACATCGCTCTTGTCGCGTTTGCGTTGCAGCCCGGCACGCTGGACCCTCCACGTCGCTCACCGAATGGAACGCGCTTCGTCTTGCATTTTTGCTCGCTTGTGGGACCGCGGTTGAGAGCAAACCAACGTCCCCCCCTCCCCCGCCCGCGTCATTTATTATACTACCACTCCCTTTGTTTTATGCGGAGTAAATAAAAACAGTGGGAGTATACTACAGATGAGGATCCCCTGACGTGGCCGAACCCATTGAGTAACTGACATGCGGGGCCTAGAAAGCATGGGCTCCGCCAGTTAGTGACCGAAAGGGAGGGAAAGGCAGGGATACCTACATCAGAGGATCCACTTCCACTACTACTCCCTCCTTCCATTTACTATATAGGGCCTAATGCGTTTTTCCAGGCTAACTTTGACCAAATGTTAGAGTAATAATATATGACATGCAAGTTACACAAAGCATACGGTCAAATTCGTATGTGAAAGGAGTTTCCAATGATATAATTTTCACATTATACATCTCATGTACTATTAATCTGGTCAATAGTCAAATGCGGTTTTAAAAACTCATTAGAGCATGGTTAATAATATAGTCAGTCGATGGCTATGAGGGACTACCATGTCATATATAGCCATCATCTATTATATGCACTCATACGGTAGTGTGGGCTATAAGGTTGGCTATTTCCCACAAAAAAATATAAGGTTGGCTATTGTATTAGTACTTTTGTCCATCTCCTCTCTATCTCTTTCTTCATATTTATTGTATTTAACTAGGAATGCGTATATAGCTAGGCTCTTGCATTAGAGCTCACTCCCCTTACTTTTTCACATCTCTCACCTCCACATAGGCCCTATATAAATGGAAGGAGGGAGTACTACTATGATCACTGCATACTCTAGTACAGATGTTGTCAGTACTCCACGTGTACTATTGGACAGGGAGTTTAAAAAAGTTACTATTGGACTGGCTATACATGGCAAAATCCTAGTAGGAAGAGCATGTGCGAGAACAAGCACATTCATGTGGTTGAAAACAAATTGGAAACCATCTCGAGTACAAATCTAGGAGTACGTACGAATCTAACAATATTGATTGGGCGTTGTTGAATGTTGATACTTTTTTGATCAAAGTAGAGATACTTTGACTACACATAAAACTTATATGTAAACTAGAAAGGATAGGAGGGAGTATATTGTACGTTCAAAAACGAAACAAACATTCAATACCCTTTATATATGATTTGTGGATGCTATGATCACCGGTTCAAAATTTTAAACCTGCCTTAGGTATCACGTGCCCCCACTCGTTCTCTCTCAATTTCATCTCGGGGTCCAGAGATCGATTGAAAGAGGACTAGGGTGGGTACATTGCGAATGATACTAGCGGAATGTTCAAATGAGGCATGCGGGAGGATAGACTCAACCGGAGGGCGACATGATCGATGGAGAAGAGGTTTGGAGAGGAATGAGAAATAAGCAAACGCCACATGATTATACTTGAACGGCTCAAATAAACAATAAGTTGTCTCGCTTGGCCTACATAGTGAAAGGCCTAATGCGCAACGTGGAGCACTGACGCTCGAATATGGCCGGGAAAACAGGGAAACCGACATGTGGGGCACACCCGTCGGGACGACGTAGCGCAGACTAGTCCAATGGAGGAGCTGGCCCACAACCTCCTCGCGAACCGACAACCATTCATGTGGGTCATTGGGGCCAACAACGTGGCGCAGCTCCAGCACTGCCTCTAGACACGGCGACCGCGGTGAGCGACACGCTCATATCGTCGCTAGACACGGTCGGTTTCAGTGTGCCAAGGGTGGCGTTAGTGTTGTGGCACGACCAACAGTATGTTTGGTTTGTGCCCAAGGTTGCCCCATCAAAGCATTGGGTAGCCAAAATTTTGGTTGAGGTATTGGTTACCCATGATTTGGCCGACATTGGCAAGATAAATGAACTAGAGTTGGCTAGAGTTCATTGGCATGCCAAAAAAATGGCAACCATCCAAACAAAGACCAATCTTTGGGTCATGACCAAAATTTTGGTAAGGTGCACTTTGGCCACAATCCAAACACACCCCAACACCCAGCTCGTCGAGGATGCACGGGGCACCGCGCCGCGTCCGCAGAGTGGTGTAGCACGGCCAACTGCATCCTCAGGACCTGAGACCATGCCGGGTCATCTTGCTTTTTCAATGACATGCGGGGATCGCATGTGACCAAAGGGCATCTCCAACGTTGCCACGACCGCAGCTCACTACCCTGGCACACCAAAACCCTCATCCCTCGCGCCGTCGCGTGGTGCGTTCCCAGCCGACGCCAGCTGCCCGCATTAATGTCGTTCATTCGTATGTCGTCGTTAAGAGGCTCGGTGCCCGAGAAACCAACTTCGGCGACTTAATGATGCACCCGGACGCTTGGCCTCACCGGAATGCGCTACTTAAAGCAGCAACGCCCAGCTAACCTCCACACCATAGCACATCGTCCTCCTACCTGGCACCACATCTGCCATAACCGCAATGCGAACGCTCTGCGGGAGAGCTTGTCTTCGGGGATGAATCTCGAGATCGCCGCCCTCGCTCAAGTTGCCTCTCGTGACGCAATAGCGGTGTAGCCGGATGCGGACGCGACTGCACAAGCGGTGGCCACGCTGGCGACCGACGACGGGAGCACCGTCAGCCACGCGTCCTACTTGCCGCCGTCCAACGTCCGGCACCGCCGAGGTCGGTGACTCCTCCGAGGATGAGTAGGGCATGGGAGGCGGCAGGGCCTGGTTTGCCAACTGGGCGGTTGTAGGACCTTGAAGTATGTCTAGAGGGGGGTAATTAGACTACTTGACCAATTAAAAACTTAACCTTTTCCCAATTTTAGAGTTTGGCAGATTTTAGCTATCTTAGGACAAGTCAAGCAATCATCACACAATTCAAGCAAGCATGCAAAGAGTATATAGGCAGCGGAAATTAAAGCATGCAACTTGCAAGAAAGTAAAGGGAAGGGTTTGGAGGATTCAAACGCAATTGGAGACACGGATGTTTTTGGCGTGGTTCCGATAGGTGGTGCTATCGTACATCCACGTTGATGGAGACTTCAACCCACGAAGGGTAACGGCTACGCGAGTCCACGGAGGGCTCCACCCACGAAGGGTCCACGAAGTAGCAACCTTGTCTATCCCACCATGGCCGTCGCCCACGAAGGACTTGCCTCACTAGTGGTAGATCTTCACGAAGTAGGCGATCTCCTTGCCCTTACAAACCCCTTGGTTCAACTCCACAATCTTGTCGGAGGCTCCCAAGTGACACCTAGCCAATCTAGGAGACACCTCTCTCCAAGAAGTAACAAATGGTGCGTTGATGATGAACTCCTTGCTCTTGTGCTTCAAATGATAGTCTCCCCAACACTCAACTCTCTCTCATAGGATTTGGATCTGGTGGAAAGAGGGTTTGAGTGGAAAGCAACTTGGGGAAGGCTAGAGGTCAAGATTCATATGGTAGGAATGGAATATCTTGGCCTCAACACATGAGTAGGTGGTTCTCACTCAGAAATGGTAAGTTGGAAGTGTAGGTTTAGTCTGATGGCTCTCTCCATGAATGAAGAGGAGGTGGAGGGGTATATATAGCCTCCACACAAAATCTAACTGTTACACACAATTTACCAAACTCGGTGGGACCGAATCGTTAAACTCGGTCGGACCGATTTAGTAAACCTAGTGACCGTTAGTGATTTTCGGTGGGACTGACATGCATCTCGGTGAGACCGATATGATTAGGGTTAGGGCATAACGTAATCTCGGTGAGACCGATTACACAAACTCGGTGAGACCGATTTGGTAATAAGCTTTCCAGAGAGTTGGTCAGGTAAACTCGGTGGGACCGATTTGCTCTTTTCGGTGAGACCGAAATGTTACAAAAAGGAAACAAAGAGTTTACGTTGCAATCTCGGTGAGACCGATCGCTCACTTCGGTTAGACCGAAACGTTACGAAGGGAAACAGAGAGATTGCAACCCCATCTCGGTGAGACCGAGATCCCTATCGGTAAGACCGATTTGCTTAGGGTTTGTGGCAGTGGCTATGACTTTGGAATCGGTGGCGCCGGATAGAAAGAATCGGTGTGACCGATTTTGGCTTTAGGTTTAGGTCATTTGTGGATGTGGGAAAGTAGTTGAGGGTTTTGGAGCATATCACTAAGCACATGAAGCAAGAGGCTCATTAAGCAACACCTCATCCCTTCTTGATAGTATTGGCTTTTCCTATAGACTCAATGTGATCTTGGATCACTAAAATGTAAAATGAAGAGTCTTGAGCTTTTGAGCTTGAGCCAATCCTTTGTCCTTAGTATTTTGAGGGATCCACTTTCATCATCCATGCCATGCCATTCATTGAGCTTTCCTGAAATAATAGTCTTGGAATAGCATTAGCTCAATGAGCTATATGTTGTTATGAATTACCAAAACCACCTAGGGATAGTTGCACTTTCAATCTCCCCCTTTTTGGTAATTGATGACAACATATAGATCAAAGCTTCGACAAATGATAATAAAATTTAAATAACATCGTCGCTTTGAGAAGTATGTGATAAGCAAGAGCTCCCCCTAAATTTGTGCATAGTTTTAGATTTGCTTTGGACTGCAAATGCACAATGAATTAGGCTCATGGGTTACTCTTCCATGTCACATACATCTTGGTGGAGTGCTCAAAATAATAAACAATGAATACATGCACTCATCACCAAGCATAGTGAGTGATCACATAAGATAGATAGGATAATATCAAGCATGCATAAGTGTAGCTTATGATCAAACACATGATCATCAATGTCTCACAAGCATAGTATCTCAACCAAAAAGCAAACAAAGATTGAAAACACCAAATAAAGCAAGAGAGAACAAAAGCAACACTCTCTCTCTCGAAGCCTATGATCTATACATTTTTCTCCCCCTTTGGCAACAAGTTACCAAAAAGTTCATAGAAAATGCATAGTGCTAGATCGACTCTCAGGCTTGATCTTCTATTGGTGGTGTCCTGATAACTCCAAGGATGAAGGCTTCAGTTGATGTAGAGGGTGCTGGAGTTGATGCTGAAGCTGGTTGCATTGGAGCTGAAGAGGCAGTAGCTAGTGCTGAAGATGTTGCTCTAGTGTCTGTCACTGGCACTGCAACTGACCTCTAGGCTCTGGGCACTCTGGCAAACACATTGGTGGTAGTCTTGCCCTTCCTCTCCTGCATGTCATCCTGCAGCTGCTCCACAACTGACTGAATCTCAGTTACCTTGACATCTGGATCATAGAATTTTTGTTCCATGATTCTTTCCAGGCTCTCCTGGTTTTGAGTTAGGGTGGCCAACCCCTTCTCAATCCTCAGAGATGATGCTATCAAGTAACCAAGCTGCTCCTGTTTGGTTTTCAAGGAATATTCAGATGCCTCCTCTTGAGTTGGCATCTTGGCAGCCTTCTCCCTCTTTGCCTTCTCCTTCTTCTCCTGAGCTTGAACTGATTGTGGATCATCTTCATTCATGACAAACTCATTGTCCTCAAAGTCTGGATAAAGTGGAAAGTGTTCCTTATCCAACTGATATTTTCTTGTGCCCATATTTGAGTTTATCAATTCTTGAATCTGAGGTGCATATCCGCAGCTCCTCTTCTGATCTGCTGCAGTCCTCTTTATGGTTTCAATGATCAGGCTCATGACTTTGAACTTCTGTGGCACATCAAACACATGCAACATGTTGATGGCATGCCCTCTGATCATGTTGTGGTCACCTGACTTGGGCAACAGAGTGTGCCTTAGAATCCAATTGATAGTAGGCAGCCCTGACAACAGAAAATGGACTAATCCAAAAGTGAAAGTCTCTAGGGCTTTGTCTGGGATCTCCTTGTACATGTGTGCCATGGTATTGTGTCCCATTTTCTTCTTGGCATATACATCCAGATCATCATCATTTTCCTTTGGGGCATTTATCAGTTTTGCTCATTCTTCTACAGTGGATTGGTACCTTGTACCTTCAGACATCCAAACAATTCTTCCATTTGGGTAAAAATGTGTTGTGGAGTAGAATTGCATGATAAGTTCATCATTCCAATTTGTGAGCTTTTGCCCAACAAAATCTGCAACTCCATAAGCAACAAAGCTATCTTGCACTCCAGGATAGTGCTGTTCATTTTCCTTGATGAATTTCCCGTCAACCCACCTCATATCACAAACTATGGGCTTCTTGTCCAATAAGATTGTCTCATAGAAGTCATGCTGTTCCTTTGTATGGAACCTGTAATCAACAGAAGTTCTTCTCCTTGTGGCATATGGATCTGCCATTATCCATAGTCTCAGCCCTGAATCCTTCCTGATTCTCATGTCCTCAGCCACAAGATGGGCATCATTGTGGTCTGGTAGCTTTGGCTTGAGCTTTCTTAGAACCTGTCCTTCTTCATCTTCCTCCTCAGCAACCTCAGGCACTGGGGCCTTGTTCTTCTTAGCAGCTGGAATACTCCTAGTATTCCTCTTTGGTGCAGACTTGGCCTTGGGGGCAGCTTTGGGTGCTTCCTTGGGCTTAGATGTTGCAGCCCCAGATTTAATAGCATCACCCATAAGCTTTGGTGCCTTTGGTGCTGGTGCAGAAAGCTCTTCCTCTTCCATCATGGAAGGTTGCCCAACAACTCTGGCCATGGTCTTCTTGACCCTTTCCTTCCTCTTCTTGCTTTCATCAGCTGGCTCTTTGGGATCAGGATTTTCAGGCAGTTGAGTTGATGCTCTGGCCTTGGGCATAGGTTGCCTTCTTGTAGGCCTTTTAATCTTCATGCCTGGCTTTATATCCTTTGCTCAGCCATATTCCTTCTTGAGCACCACTTTCTTGGAAGTAGCCTCATCTTCCTCAGCTTTGTAGTCCTCATCCTCTGAATCTGAAGTTCTTTTCCTCCTTTGCCTAGTTGCAGCCTTAGGCAAATTGCTAGGAGTACTTCTGCTCCCTTCATCTGAAGTTGAGGGACTAGTGCCCTCACTCAAGTCCATCTACTCTTCTGGCCTGTTCTGGCTGTCACTTTGATCAGACATACTGCAAAAGCTGTCTGCTGACCCTGTGAAGAGTTATAGATGAGATAGAAAAGATGAACATCACAAAATGCAGAGGTTTTTGCAAAAGAATGACTCAAAAGTTCAGTCTTAGTTTTCCATAGAAAGCATTTCAGATCCACCGATTTTCAAACTCGGTGATACCGAAGTAGTTTTGGAACCTAAACTGATGATCTCGGTTGGACCGAGTTTCAGCTTGGTGGTACCGAGACTGCTAGGGTTTCACAGAATCCTCAAATCGGTTGCACCGATTAGTAATTCTCGGTCAGACCGAGAGTCACTAGTGCAATGGCATAAGCCAAATCGGTGAGACCGAGGTTTTCAACTCGGTGGGTCCGAGATGGTTTCGGCGGAAACCTAACCCTAAAAATTTGGATCACATCTAATCTATGAACCACTTTGGCTGGATAGAAGAGTTTCAATCGTGGCAAGAATCAATATGAAAACAATGTGCCAGGAATCAAACGTGGATAGCACAAAGATTAAGTCCATACCCTAACTTGGCGGTGGACTTGCTACGGCGGCAACGGCGGGGACGAAATCCGTTGACGGCGGCGAAGACCAGCGACAGGAGGCTGCTGGCGATGAGGAGACGATCCGGAGACCACGATGGCAGAGCGAGCTGTTGCGCGAGCGAAGGGTTTTGGAGAAATTTCCAAAATTTTGCCCGTGTCTATATATAGCCCGACCCTGTCGGTGTGACCGAGTGGAACAACTCAGTGGCATCGAGATGCATAACTGTGTTCAGTTACAGCAACTCGGTGTGATTGAAAAGTTCAAATCGATTGCACCGAGATGGAAAACTCAGATCAACTTAATAATCTCGGTAGGACCTAAATGGAGGAATCGGTCAGACCGAGAATCACAAAGAGGTTTTGGAAGTTTAAGTCTATGACGAATCGGGGACTCCGAATGCTCCTCACAGAGAGTGATTCGAATCAGACTTGATCAAATTTTGTGATGTAGCATGAATAGAGTTTGAGACGAGAAAAGCATAGATAGCTAAAGAAGGTTCTTAGGCATTCTTGTCCATCCACTTGGCACAAAGAATAGAATCCAAACAATCAAAACAACAAGTGGATGTCCTTGAATGAGTAAAATATGCACCAACATGCTCACACAATAAGATGGCAATTGAAATATGTGGCAAAGCATGCACAATCAATTCTAGCATCTATCAAACAATTGGCGATGACTAGGTCATCTATATATGAGTATATTGACTTAGGAGTCAAATGAGAACATTTGATCATAGGTCATACTCATCGTTTAAGCTCAAGTGGGGTTACCACTTTTACATAATGCATTAATGTGTTCACACCATTAGAGTTGCTTTGACTCAATTTTTGAGTTAAGCTCCCCCTAGATGTGAGATCCCCCCTTAGAGGGATGAACTAACCTTGGGTTTTGTCGATGATGACTTCATGTAGGTGTTGAAGATGTAGATGCTCAATGTTGATGTAGATCATTTGGAGCAATCCTTTGGAGTGAGTTGCACTTTCAACTTGCCTACATGGGTTAGTCCCACAAGGAACAAACAAGAATATCCATAGACATAGAGTGATGCACACACAAGATGATGTCCATGAAAACATTAGGTTACCTTGTCCCTTGCCTTACCAACAAGAGGGTTTGTGACTCCTTGAACTAGTGCAAGATGTGAAAGTTGATTGCACTTGTTCTTGCCAAAATGATATGAGTGAAGAATGTTGGCGGAGTCACCCTCAAGAACTCTCTAGTTCTTCTTCTTCGGGATCCACATCATCTTGATGGGAATCCTTGGAGTTGTAGTTGTACTTGATGAAGTAGAACTTGACGTAGTCTTGGGGACCCAACTTGAACGAGGCTTTAGGTGCTTCTTCAAATGCATCAATCTCTTCTTGAAGCTTGTCCTTGCCTTTGTTCTTGTGGTCTTGTGGTGGAAGATCATCTTGAGCTTGTGTCCCCTTGAAGGAAGTAGGATCATACTTCTCTTGTTGAGGAACAAACTTCGTCTTGGGGTATTGATCTTCTTCCCACTCAACTCCATTGGCGTTGAACTTTTGTTCAAAACCAACACCTTGATTCTTCCGGTGCCTTCCTTGCTTGCGTACAATTTCCTCGAATTGCTTACTCCCGGCAAGGCTCTTGTAAACACCTTTCTCTATAATTCCCTTCAATAAACTATTTTCTTGCTCAAGTGTAACTTGGCTAAGAGAATCATTAGTGGAATCAAGAGAACTACTAGAAGCAACAACATTGGATTTAACATTATTATTGTTACTACTAGAGGAAGTATCTTTCTTGTACTTGTTACTAGACTTGACTTGAGGCATGTAAGTAGATAAGAGTAAACGCTTGGCAATGTAAGAAGAACTTTTCTTGCGGAGATCATCATTGATTGCCTTTAAGAACTCATGCTCTTGCTCAAGATTGAGCTTTTCAAAGCGTAACTTCTCATGAGCCCTTAAAAGTTCTCGATGATCTTCGAAGATAGTTTCATGAGCAACTTAAGAGTGTTTAGTTCTTTAGTTAGAAGCTCAATTTTCTCCTTATCACTGTCATTCGTTTGATTAGCATGATTAATTGACGTTTCATCATAGTATTCATCACTAGAGTTGTCAACAAGTAAATCATCATCCACAAGCAAGTCATCTTCATCACTATTGAAATCAACATACTCAGGATGTGTTACCTTTGGACCTTTGGCCATGAAGCATCTTCCAATTCCTTCATTTGGTGAATCAAATATGTCGTAGGAGTTGGTTGACACAAGTGCTAGACCGGCAACACCTTCATCTTGAGTATGTTCGGAGTCGGAGTGATAGCTTCTCTCGGAGTGATTGTCGGAGTCGGAGCCGGATACCCATTCACCAACATGAGCTTGATGTCTTCGTTTTGTGTAGCTCCTTGATGACTTGTCCTTACTTTCCGAATCCTTGCTTCTCCATGAGGGTCTTCGTTCATAACGATCATCTCTACTCCTCCTCTCTCTTGGTGGTGATTCTTCTCTTTTGCTTCTTCTTTTTGGAGAATCTTCTCTTCTTTTGTAGGGTGCCGTACACTCATTGGAGTAGTGTCTGGGTCTCCCACAATTGTAGCAATTGCGCTCTCGACTAGAAGATCTCTTGTCATGATAAGACCTTGACTTGGAGCTTCTTTCTTTGCTTCTACTCTTGTAGAATTTGTTGAAGTTCTTCACCATTAAGCTCAATTCTTCATTGAAGGTTTGTTTATCACTTGATGATGTGGGGGCTTCACTTGAGGCTTTGTAAGCACCACTTGACTTGTTGTGAAGTTCCTCCTTATCCTTGAGTGACACTCATGAGCAACAATTCTTCCAATGACTTCCGTTGGCTTGAGATTTTTGTAGTTTGGCATCATTTGGATCAATGTGCACACGGTATCATACTTTCCATCCAATGCTCTTAGGATTTTCTTGATGATGAATTTGTCGGTCATCTCTTCACTCCCTAAGCCGGCAATCTCATTTGTGATAAGAGCAAGCCTAGAGTACATTTCAGCGACACCTTCACCATCCTTCATTTTGAACTTGTCAAGCTGACTTTGGAGCACATCCAACTTGGATTCCTTGACGGATTCGGTACCTTCGTGCCTATCAATCAAAGTATCCCAAATTTCCTTTGCATTCTCAAGACGGCTAATTTTATTGAATTCTTCGGGGCACAATCCGTTGAAGATGATATCACATGCTTGAGCGTTGTATTGCAGCATCTTCAATTCTTCCGCATTCGCTTCACGGTTCGGTTCTCTCCCATCAAAGAATTCACCTTGCAAGCCAATACAAATAATTTCCCAAACGGCGGGGTTATGTCCAAGAATATGCATTTTCATCTTATGCTTCCAACTAGCAAAATTAGTACCATCAAAGTAAGGACCTCTATGGTGATAATTTCCCTCGCTAGACGCCATGCTCTCCTAGGTTGTGAAACCAAGGCTATGACCACCAAAAGCTATGGAAATCAAAGCAAATGGAGACCAAAGCTCTGATACCACTTGTAGGACATTGAAGTATGTCTATAGGGGGGGTAATTAGACTACTTGACCAATTAAAAACTTAACCTTTTCCCAATTTTAGAGTTTGGCAGATTTTAGCTATCTTAGGACAAGTCAAGCAATCATCACACAATTCAAGCAAGCATGCAAAGAGTATATAGGTAGCGGAAATTAAAGCATGCAACTTGCAAGAAAGTAAAGGGAAGGGTTTGGAGGATTCAAACGCAATTGGAGACACGGATGTTTTTGGCATGGTTCCGATAGGTGGTGCTATCGTACATCCACGTTGATGGAGACTTCAACCCACGAAGGGTAACGGCTGCGCGAGTCCACGGAGGGCTCCACCCACGAAGGTTCCACGAAGTAGCAACCTTGTCTATCCCACCATGGTCGTCGCCCACGAAGGACTTGCCTCACTAGCGGTAGATCTTCACGAAGTAGGCGATCTCCTTGCCCTTACAAACTCCTTGGTTCAACTCCACAATCTTGTCGGAGGCTCCCAAGTGACACCTAGCCAATCTAGGAGACACCACTCTCCAAGAAGTAACAAATGGTGCGTTGATGATGAACTCCTTGCTCTTGTGCTTCAAATGATAGTCTCCCCAACACTCAACTCTCTCTCATAGGATTTGGATCTGGTGGAAAGAGGGTTTGAGTGGAAAGCAACTTGGGGAAGGCTAGAGATCAAGATTCATATGGTAGGAATGGAATATCTTGGCCTCAACACATGAGTAGGTGGTTCTCTCTCAGAAATGGTAAGTTGGAAGTGTAGGTTTAGTATGAAGGCTCTCTCCATGAATGAAGAGGAGGTGGAGGGGTATATATAGCCTCCACATAAAATCTAAACGTTACACACAATTTACCAAACTCGGTGGAACCGAATCATTAAACTCAGTCGGACTGATTTAGTAAACCTAGTGACCGTTAGTGATTTTCGGTGGGACTGACATGCATCTCGGTGAGACCAAATCGGTTAGGGTTAGGGCATAACGTAATCTCGGTGAGACCGATTACACAAACTCGGTGAGACCGATTTGGTAATAAGCTTTCCAGAGAGTTGGTCAGGTAAACTCGGTGGGACCGATTTGCTCTTTTCGGTGAGACCGAAATGTTACAAAAAGGAAACAGAGAGTTTACATTGCAATCTCGGTGGGAACGATCGCTCACTTCGGTTAGACCGAAACGTTATGAAGGGAAACAGAGAGATTGCAACCCCATCTCGGTGAGACCGAGATCCCTATCGGTAAGACCGATTTGCTTAGGGTTTGTGGTAGTGTCTATGACTTTGGAATCGGTGGCGCCGATTAGAAAGAATCGGTGTGACCGATTTTGGCTTTAGGTTTAGGTCATTTGTGGATGTGGGAAAGTAGTTGAGGGTTTTGGAGCATATCACTAAGCACATGAAGCAAGAGGCTCATTAAGCAACACCTCATCCCTTCTTGATAGTATTGGCTTTTCCTATAGACTCAATGTGATCTTGGATCACTAAAATGTAAAATGAAGAGTCTTGAGCTTTTGAGCTTGAGCCAATCCTTTGTCCTTAGTATTTTGAGGGATCCACTTTCATCATCCATGCCATGCCATTCATTGAGCTTTCCTGAAATAATAGTCTTGGAATAGCATTAGCTCAATGAGCTATATGTTGTTATGAAATACCAAAACCACCTAGGGATAGTTGCACTTTCAGTGGTCCGTGTCCCGTGTTCTACTCTTCTTCGCCGGAGACCGCACCTTCACTTCACGGGTCTTAAACCCCGCCCCCGTACATAGAGATCACAGATGGAGGACGTCGGTCGCTGCCGTAGAATAGGTTTAGGGACGGGTTTCTTTTATTTTTTTGTCCTGTAAAATTTCGAAATGCAATGAAAATCTGCTATGTTTGTATTAATCTCGGTTGGTGTATATGAACTTTCACAATAATATAGTATATTGTAGGAGTACTAGCAAGATGCCCGTGCGTTGCACGGAAGATTAAGATCTTGTGGGAGAAAAGGATGAACGAGGGAAAGCCTTATCTGCAAATGTGGAGAGGAGTGCGGTAAATTGTCATAGTTTCCTTCCTATCCTTTAGATATAGATCGGACGGCCTATATTGCAGGATGACAGGCACACCATCATCACCAACTCTGCTTTTTATTGAACCGAGACAAATCTAACATGCGAAGTAAAATAAACACATAGGGTCTATACATACACAATTTATCTTAGGCACTCCAATAGTACCTCCACTACACATTCACGCATTTCACATCTTTCTACATCTACGGGAACCTACGAAAGGGTTAATGTAAATTGCCTCTCTCTCTCCTCCCCTGATTTTCATGGTGGTGGGCCCCTCCCTCCCCCCAATCTACAATCAACAGCTCACACGTTTCGTATTACGTTAATTACGTAACTGGGATTACGTACGTGTAGCATTACTCGTCCTAAAAAAATCAACTAAGCCAACCTCCCAGCATATCGCGCGGGAAAAGACCCGGCCGCGCCGTTTTAGTCGGGATTACCGGATTACTAGTAGTAGTATCGATGGATCGCGCGAAGCAACAAGTTTTTTTTGAGGGGGCGAAGCACCTAGTTTAAAAGGCACAGCACTCCTTTCGCGGTCGCATTGCACCCCACACACGTTCGGTCCTGCACATGGCTCATGCAAACGGAACGCGCTTCGGCTTGCCTCTTCACTGACACGTGGGACTGCACTTGGAGAAACCGACCATGCACCAAACTCCCCCCGCCCACCGCGCGAAAATCCTCCCCCCCCCCCCACCCAAAAATTCCCCCCAAATCTGATTCAACCGCACTTCGGCCAACTTGCCAATAATATTCTCCAAACCCCCCTCCCCCCGTCCCCCTCCACTCCATTCGCTCCGCCAAAGCCGCCCTCCCCGCCGCATTGATACGTCGGTGCCGCGGTTCATCGAGGGGACGCACGGCGATCCTCTCGCTCCCACAGTATGCTCTCGTAGACTACCGTCCTCTAGCTGTGCCGCCACCGCTGGCTATGTTCTTGTGGAGGCGCATGGCGGTCAGCACCTCCACCACTGGCGACGTTGGTGTGGAGACGCACGGCGGTTAGCTTCTCCCACGGTACACGCATTCTAGACTGAGGCTCCGTTCATGTCGGTGTAGCGCTGAATGTTAGCTGATAGACGCTGTTAATCTCACTGTTTGCCAAAGTAGTTTACAGTCAATATGCTCTGCTTAAGAAGCTTCCTTGCCCTATTCCGCACTCAATCTACTTAGCTGAGATGGCATGCCAAGGCCGATTAGTTGCTAAAATATCCTGCCATATATTTATTGTGGCGTAGATTGCCATGGTCTAGTAGCCAATCTGTTAGGTGAAATAGCTCTACACCGTTTTATACTCGATCTTTGTTGCTGCGATGGCCTTCAATAGTTCGATGGTTGTGTGCTCGGCCTCATTGACTGCTAAAACAGCCTGCCATAATTTAGCACTCAAATATGTTTGCTGAATTAGCTTTACATATATTTCGTTACTTAGATCTGCTTGTCCAAATATCTTGCCATAACTTTAGACATTGACCTAGGTATTTTTTTCTGGACTTCATAAAAAAGCATATATGTTTTTCTTGTAATATCTAGTAGAAGAACTAATTTGTATGTCTAACAGATGGACAGGACTTGGATAACTTCTGCTCGAAGATTCTCCGCTGCATATGTTGAGGGGGTTTAAAACTTCATGAACTTTATCAGAGCTGAGTACGGTGGTCCGAAATCAGATGTGCTCTGCCCGTGTAGCAGTTGTATGAATTCAGTTACAAGACCCCAGTCAACTGTGCAAAATCGTCTACACTTGTATGGGATGTCGATCACATATACTAGGTGGGTTCATCATGGTGAAACTGTGATCGTCAATGTTATTGACTACATGGAAGCAACAGATCACCATCTTGATCTGCCTGATGCTTAGGTGGAAGAGGAGGAGGAGGTGGTGGTGGCAGAGCCAGTGAGTTTGACCAACATTGAAACAATGCTACGGAATGCTCGTGCATTCCGTGAACTTTCACCTGCAGAAGAAAAACGGTGGGCCCGCATGTTGGAACAATGCAACGTGGATGTCACCCTTGGAAATAAATTGTCAGTATTCTCAGCTGTGGTCACCTTTCTTCAAGTGAATACATCTGAGCGGATGACCAACAAATCATTCGATGTGATGTTGGCTGCTTTCCGCAAATCTTTCCCAAATGCGTCTGAGCTGCCACACACCTATAGTAAAATGAAGAATTTCCTTCTGCAGTTCGAATTGGATATGATATGATCCATGTTTGTAAGAATAATTGTGTTCTGTTCCAGAAGGATTATGCCAACTTAAGTGAATGCCCGAAATGCAAATCATCAAGATGGAAAGATGGCGATGCTGTGAAGAGGATTCCTCATAATGTTCTGAGACATTTTCCAATTATACCAAGATTGCAGAGGTTGTTTCATGATGCTGAAACAAGAGAGGATGTACTATGGCATTCTAGGAACCAGGAGTACAGAGATCAGAATGTAATGAGCCATCCATCTCATGGTAGTGAGTGTAAAAGCTTCAATCATAAACACAAAAATTTTGCTGCTGACCCGAGAAACATTAGACTTGGCTTAGCTTCAGATGGATTTAACCCATTTGGCCACCAGAGCGCCACATATAGCATGTGGCCAGTGCTTGTTATCCCTTACAACATGCCTCCAAATGTCTGCACCAAAGAATCAAACTACATGATGGCCTTGCTCATCCCAGGTCCAAAAAGTCCTGGAAAGGATTTTGATTTGTTCATGGAGCCTCTTGTGGAGGAACTTCAACAACTATGGAGGGGTGTTCTCACTCGAGACCTATATAGCAGCCCACCAGCTGATTTCTTTCTGCGTGCTGTTATAATTTGGTGCATCCATGATTATCCGGCTTTGGGCACTATGTCAGGGTGAACGACACATGGTTACAATGCATGTGTTCGCTGTGACAGGAATCCGCTCTCATACGCAATACTTAGCAAGATCTATTACATTGGACACCGTTGTTTCCTTGCCAAGGACAAGCCGCATCCTAGAAAATACCGAAGACATGTGTTCAGTGCAAAGCATGAAAACCATGATGCGCCAAAGAGGCTCACCGCCGATGAGTTGCAAGTGGAATTAGAGAAGGTGAGGCATATTACACCAGGAAACCATCCTGGTAATGGTAGTGGGAAAAGGAAGTGTGGCAGGGCAGAAGAGATATTATTCTTTACCCACAGGTCCACTTTGTGGGACTTGGAGTATTGGAAAGATTTGGATCCGCGGCATGATCTTGATGTGATGCACATCGAGAAAAATATATGTGAAAGCATTATCGGCACACTTCTTAATATTGAAGGCAAGACGAAATATACCTTAAAATCTAGGATTGATTTGACACACCTAGGTATCAGACAGGATTTGCAGGTGCAAGATGAAGGTAAACCACGGGATATGGCACCAGCTGTGTACGTCTTGGACAAGGTAAAAAGAAAAAAATTCTATGAGGTCATGTCACGTGTGAGATTCCCACATGGATTTGCTTCCAACCCTGAAAGGAGAGTCAGTGCAGATGGAAACAAGGTACAAGGGTTGAAAACTCATGACTGCCACGTCCTACTTCAAAGGGTTTTACCTGTTATCCTTAGAGGATTGGGTCGCCCTGACTTATACAGAGCAGTTGTAGAGTTGGGACAATTCTTCAGAGAATTCTGCAGTAGAAATATCAGGATAGATGCTTTGGAGCGTCTTAGAGACAAGATACCAACTATCCTATGCGACCTTGAGAAGATATATCCTCCAGCCTTCTTTGATGTGATGGTGCATTTGGTTGTTCATCTACCTGATGAGGCACTACTTAGAGGTCCAGTACAGTATGGCTGGATATACCCTATTGAAAGGCGGCTAGGCACTTTCAAGGGCTATGTTAGGAACAGAGCTAGACCCGAGGGTTCCATTGCAGAGGCCTACATTGCTACAAAAGTGTTGACATTCTGCTCAAAATACATTGAAACATCTGATCAGCTTAGCAAAGAGGTGGGTGAAGACAATCCCGGGCTCAATGTTTTCGATTATTCTGTTCGAGTTACAAGGAAGGGTCGACAAGAGGACAAACCTAAAGATTTGGAAAAATGGTTTGGTATGTGTTGAATAACTGTCCTGAGATACTACCTTATATCAAGTAAGTGCAGTACTGCAGCTTATACATCGTAATCTACTAAACTTGCAGTACATTCTTATATATTTAGATGTTTGACACGATCACTATGTTATGCAGCATCTACAAAAAGGAGTTACTACCGAAAAATCCAAGAAACATTGACAAACTGGTTATGGCAGGATTTGCGAAATGGTTCAAGAGCCATGTAAGCTTTTGAATTGCACTGTCAGTTTTTTTAATATATTGAGTATATAAGATGATCATCTTGTCTATTTTCTAACCATAGGTTAAGAAGATGCGGGAGGATGGGAAGGCAGTTGATGATGCCCTTTACTCACTAGCAATTGGTCCTGATACTCGGGTAAGACATTATGAATCTTGCGTTGTTGGAGATGTGCGCTACAACACCCTTGCACGAGACGAAGGCAGGAAGACACAAAACAGTGCCATCATGAGCACGGATACGTATGACAAAGAGACAACTGAAATGTGTGCTAACATAACAGACATTGTTCAGTTGCAGTATATCTCTAGTTTCGAGGATCATCGGTGTGTGGTTCTGTTGTGCTGTCGTTAGTATAACCTGTTTTCCAGGATCGCAAAACCCAGAGCTGATGATTATTTCAAATCCATCAATGTCAAGGCGGCGTACGAGACCAACGAGCCTTTTATTTTGGCAAATCAAGCAACACAGATTTTTTTGGAAGACACATTTGCACGTAGCGATGACTGGAGAGTATTGCAAAGGTTTAAGCAAAGGAATTCGTTTAATGAAGTTGCACAACAAGATGATGCTTACACTGCTCCTGATGTATAAGATAACACAGATGTTCCTAATATCTTTGAGAACCATCACGTCAATGACACCGGCGAAAAGATTGCCTGTCGTGTTGTGGATATACAAGAGTTGATCAAGAAGAAGCCAACGTTCGAGGACGTTGAGGACGAAGAAGAAGATGACACCATGGGGAATTACGATTTAGACTGATACACATGGCGAAGATGTTGAGGTTGTTGCTGCGGATGATGATTACATTGCTTTTGTTGTATTTGCCTGTCAGAAGATGTTTTTTTATCTACTATGTGAAATTGTGTTTTCTATGACAACTGAAACCTGATGAACATGTTGCTTAGTATTTTGCTGTGAAAACGTCACTTGTTATGTATGCTGATTTGTGTTTGGTGATTGTATGACGACTAAAACATGATGACATTGTTGTTTAGTTGTACTCATATTTGGCTGTGAAACTTGAATTTGATGACATAGTTTGTTGTTGGACTACAATTTGCTCGACGTCTTCGAATGAGAACAAAGCTGACCTGACAGGGCCTCTGCTATTTATTTATTTATGAGCAAAAGGGGATACCCCCTAATTTCCGTTAATAGAAATCATTAGATGTTCACAACACTACGCCCAGCCTGCTACACAGGTTTCATTCATTACTAGTTTCAGCAAAGTGCTCATGTCATAGTCACTGAATACATCACGAGTGCTACATACACTGCAAATAAAGAGACAATCATCCTACAGAGCACATAGATTTTGCTCATTATCTTCACAAGCTCTTTCATCTCCTCATTGCTGTCAAGGCCGTTCAGCAGCTCTTGCTTGGCCATGATTGGAGGAACTGCATCTTTAAACTTCTTCTCTGCATCTTCCTCTTCTGTCGTTCCTTCAGTTACTTGTGCAACACCCCAACCTGCTGGTATAGGGATTCCTCGGCTAACCAAATAATCAACGTAGTTGCATTCCCCCACATCAACAACTTCCCAGAAATACAAATCACATGAATCTTCCCTTTTCTACACGAATCAAATTGGAAGATCATCAACCAAAGTATTAAAAAAATCAGCAACTGAAAGCAGCAGAACAACACTTAAACATATTATTACCCCATGATTCAGGCATTTGTAGAAGACTCGGCCAGGGTTGAGGATTGTGGTTGAGACGCGATGGTTGACTCTGCATGATTTGTAGCAGTGGCACCATACCAATGGCAACGGGTTGCGGTGAGCAATCTGCTGCGAGGCGCGTGCCGGCGGGGGTGTGATGAGACCCACAGGAGATGGTACGAGTGGCGACTTGGCGCATATCTGGTTGTTGCCTACTGAAGAGTAGGTGGACGAGCAGCCAGCGGACATGGTTGCTGCTGCCAGAGCTTCTGATGCTAGGCAGAGTAAGTAGAGAAGAGGAGAAGCGAACGTTGGATATGTCAGTTTCATTACTTGCAAAGTAGCATAGCACCATATATAGTCATAGTCTAGGTTTGGATTCGAACCAGCTACAGGAGCATGTCTCTCTTTTTTCTAAAACTCGGCAACGTCTTTTTACTGGTACACTAGCTTGTTCTGTACGCCTTCCCAAGTCTTTGATTTTCTTTCCCTTTTTTGCGAGGAAGGAAGGAGGACAAAATTGAGAGTTCTTGGGACTCGAACCCAAGACCTCTCAGTTGAAAACCAAGGGTGCTAGTCACTTATGTGGCAAACGTTCCCTGGGAGGAGCACGGCAGACGAACGCATTTTCCTCGTAGTTTTAGTTGCGACACAAGATCGAACGGTCGCAATTTCGGGAATGTTATCAGGCCAACGAGCCCAGTTTTTCTTTTCTTTCTATATATAAAAAAGTATGCTACTTGGTGTCAGCTTAGTCAACAAACGATTGTGCCAACCTTGACCGTTGGATTGACATTCAACGTCTGTCGTCTTTCTTCAGTCTCTTCTTCCTCGAGCCGCCAAAGCCAAACCAGCGCCGGCAGGACCGCCTGCTCCCGCCTCCCACGGCTAGTCGTGTTGTCGCGCATGCATCGTGGCCACATCGCACCCTAAAACTCTGCGCATCTTCCCCGGCTCCTATTCGTTCCCGTCCGAGGCCTCACCATCGTCCTCCGCCTTGGTTCACTCGCTGCGGCGCCGCCCTCCAGTGTTGTCAATATGGTCAACAACCGAGAGGAATAAGGAGATGACTGTACATGGTGAGGATGACAGTAGGGACCCAGCGGCGCGCATAGTAATCTTGTTTTTTCGGAATGGAGAAGGGTATCAAATGGGTTGTGCCGGACCAGTGGCCCATCTAGCCCAGGCTTTTATTTCATATGTTTAGCACATGACCAGCCCAGTTTGTTTTTTTCCTTTCTGAAAATGGCTAGCCAGCTGTTTTGTTTTTTGCAGAATAACCAACGTAGGCCTACTTGCTTTTCTACGCCCTGCTGGGCTGGAAATCTTTCAAGACGAGGAGGGATGCATTTTGCCCAGAAAATGGGCTATAAGTAATAAGAAATGGGCTATAAGTAATAAAAATGGGCTGTAAGATGAAAAAATACAGCAAATAGGAAATTAGTTCCAAAATATTGTTTTCTTTTGGATTTTGATATTTTAAATTTCATTGTTTTTGTGCCGGTAAAATTTCATTTCATTTAAATTAAGGTATATTTAGATTTAAAATTAATTTGAATCTGGCTAGAAATTTCGGGTTGTATGCTGTTTGGGATAGATTTGGAGGCTGACTTGTGGGTCTACTAGGTTGATGTGTACTTTGGCTTTGTCAACTTAGTCCACAAACGATTCTAGCAACAATGACCGTTGGATGTTAATCCAACGGCCGTGCTGCTTCTTCAATATCTGATCTTCTTGCTCCAGCCACCCAAACCAGCGCTGGTGGGACTGCCTGCTCCCGCCTCCCGTGGTCGGCTGTGCTGTCGCACAGGCCGCACCGCCCCACCCTACATCATTGTTGGCCAGGCCATTCCTCTACTCACCCACACCTCCTGTTATTTTCCGGCGATGGCAGACGGACCAGTAAACCCTCGTACTCCCCACCGCGTGGGCAACCATTGCTGAGTCTTCCCCGGCTCCGTGTCGTTCCCTTCCTAGGCCTCGCTGTCGTCCACCGCCATGGTGCTCTCGGCGCGGCCTGGTCAACGTGGTCAATGAACGACATCCATCGGACATGGACTGTACGTGGAGAGGCTGACAGCTGGGTCCACGGCCGCACACAAGGAAATGCCTCCTTATTACGTGCAAAATAATGATTCCTCCACGTGACAGCTGGGACCCATCGGAAGGTCCTCTGTATTTCGTGAAAAAACATTCCCCCCCGCTGACAGGTCTGACCCATCAGCTATATCTTCGCACTCAAGGAAGTGCCTCCTTATTATGCACACAAAAATGAATACCCCCCTGCTAGCTAGGACTCACCATAGTGGGAGGATGACTTGTGGGCCAACTAAGTTGACGGGGACGGAGGGCTTTGTCAACTTAGTCAATATGAACGATTCTAGCTCCGGTGACCGTACGATGTCCATCCAACGGCCGCAGTGCTTCTTCAACCTCTGGTCTTCTTGCTCCAGCCGCCCAAACCAGCGCCGGTCATGCCGCGTGCTCCTACCTCCCGTGGGCGGTTGTGATGTCGTGGAGGCCTTACCGCCCCATACTACTTCCACCGCTGGCCAGGCCATCCCTCTATTCACCCACACCCCCTGTTATTCTGCGGTGACGGCAGCCTCACACCGCAGCCGAACTAGTGAACCCTCGTACTCCTCTCCGCGCGGGCTTCCACTGTCGCGTCTTCCCCGGCTCCGCGTCGTCCCCTTCCTAGGCCTCACCATTGTCCACCGCCGTGGTGCTCTCGGCGCAGCGTGGTCAACGTGGTCAAGGAACGACTTCCATCGGACGTGGACTGTACGTTAAGAGGCGGACAGCTGGGTCCACGGCCGAAGCAAGGAAGGGCCTCCTTATTACGCGAAAAATAATGATTTCTCCACCTAACAGCTTGGACCCACCGGACGGGCCACTGTATTTCGCGAAAAAAACATTCCCCCCTGACTGCTGGGACACACCAGCTACATCTTCGCACGCAAGGAAGTGCGTCCGGGCAAAAAAAAACGATTCACCCCCCTGACTGTTGGGACCCACCAGCTACATCTTCGTACGCAAGGAAGTGCCTGACAGCCGGGACCCACCTGGTCGAAGCGGACATAGCATTTTCATTCTGGTCGCGAACGTGTACGTACATACTGGTGGATGTAGAGACGCGCACGTAGCATGTACATGTACGTATAGCGGCCAGTGTGCAAGAAAGAAAATACGGCCACATACGTATATATGGGCGGGGTCTCGAACACCTACTCGCGCATATATATGTCTAGGGCTCGTGTACATGGCTGGGTCGGAACGGAGAAACTGCGTCGTCGTCGTGTTCATGGGGAGGCAACGGAATGCGCCGTGTTCATGGGGAAGCAACGGAATGTGTCGTGTTCATCGGGAGGCAACAGAACGCGTGGGAGCCAACCGGCTTGGACGGAATAGGCGATGGAAACGAGGCCTGGCATACTGCAGAACAGAGGAAACGGCCTTGTGTTCGACCGGCCATGTTTGAAATGGGATCCTGTTCACCGAGAGGGGTCTGGCGTACCGCAAAACGGAGGAAACGCACCTCCTACGGTCGAAACGGGGGTCCTATTGATCGGGAGGGGTGTGGCGTACCGTAAAATGGACAAAACGGACTTGTGTTGGAGCGCTACGGTCGAAACGGGGGTCCTGTTCATCGAAAGGGGTGTGGCGTACCGCAAAACGGGACTCCACAGGATACCGTTCATCTCCACCGTCAACCTCCTCCAGCCTCCACGGGCTACTGTTCATCCACCGTCGACCTCCTCCAGCCTCCACCTGCGACTGTTCATACACGGGCTCCTGTTCATCCAGCCTCCACCGCGCGCTACTCCACCGGCTACTATTCAACCACCCCTCTCCACGGGCTCATGTTCAACCACCCCTCCACGGGCTACTGTTCATCCACCCCTCCATCGTCTACTGTTCATCCGGCCCTCCACGGGGTCCTGTTCATCCAGCCCCAACCAGCTCGATCGATCAGGGTCCTGTTAATCCAGAGGCAACACCACGGGTCCTGTTCATCCACCCCCATCCACCCCCACCCTGCAACGCTCACTGTTCATCCAGAGGCAACATCGATCGGCTTCAGTTAGTAGCAGTAGTGAAGAAATTGCTTGATCGGGTTCAGTTAACAGCCAACGATCGATCGCTTGGGTTCAGTAACGCGTAGCCTGCAGTGCAATCACTCGGGTTCAGTTAGAGCCCAACGCCTCGCTCTGGTTCAGTTAGAGCCAACGCCTCGCACACACACACGTACGTGTACGAGAGAAACACGCATCACTCGGCCCCCGACCACCCACTGTAATCGAGAACTCGCCGAAATTTTCCTCGCCCTCGCTTCTACCACGGTTTTTTCCATCATGGACGGCCCAAAGAATGTCATGCAGCTGCGTCTCCGGCCCGCCTAGGACGAAAAGCCCATTAATGCAGAATAACCAACGTAGGCCTACTTGCTTTTCTACGCCCTACTGGGCCGGAAATCTTTCAAGACGCGGAGGGATGCATTTTGCCCAGAAAATGGGCTATAAGTAATAAGAAATGGGCTAAGTAATAAAAATGGGCTGTAAGATGAAAAAATACATCAAATAGGCAATTAGTTCCAAAATATTGTTTTCTTCTGGATTTTGATCTTTTAAATTTCATTGTTTTTGTGCGGGTAAAATTTCATTTAATTTAAATTAAGGTATATTTAGATTTAAAATTAATTTGAATCTGGCTAGAAATTTCGGGTTGTATGCTGTTTGGGACAGATTTGGAGGCTGACTTGTGGGTCTACTAGGTTGATGTGTACTTTGGCTTTGTCAACTTAGTCCACAAACGAGTCTAGCAGCAGTGACCGTTGGATGTTAATCCAACGGCCGTGCTGCTTCTTCAATATCTGATCTTCTTGCTCCAGCCGCCCAAACCAGCACCGGTGGGACTACCTGCTCCCGCCTCCCGTGGCCGGCTGTGCTGTCGCACAGGCCGCACCGCCCCACCCTACTTCATTGTTGTCCAGGCCATTCCTCTACTCACCCACACCTCCTGTTATTTTCCGGCGATGGCAGACAGACCAGTAAACCCTCGTACTCCCCACCACATGGGCAACCATTGCTGAGTCTTCCCCGGCTCCGTGTCGTTCCCTTCCTAGGCCTCGCTGTCGTCCACCGCCATGGTGCTCTCGGCGCAGCCTGGTCAACATGGTCAACGAACGACATCCATCGGACGTGGACTGTACGTGGAGAGGCTGACAGCTGGGTCCACGGCCGCACACAAGGAAATGCCTCCTTATTACGTGCAAAATAATGATTCCTCCACCTGACAGCTGGGACCCATCGGAAGGGCCTCTGTATTTCGTGAAAAAGCGTTCCCCCCGCTGACAGGTCAGACCCATCAGCTATATCTTCGCACGCAAGGACGTGCCTCCTTATTACGCACAAAAAAATGAATACCCCCTGCTAGCTGGGACTCACCATAGTGGGAGGATGACTTGTGGGCCAACTAAGTTAATGGGGACGGAGGCCTTTGTATACTTAGTCAATATGAACGATTCTAGCTCCAGTGACCGTACAATGTCCATCCAACGGCCGCAGTGCTTCTTCAACCTCTGATCTTCTTGCTCTAGCCGCCCAAACCAACGCCGGTCGTGCCGCGTGCTCCTGCCTCCCGTGGCCGGTTGTGATGTCGTGGAGGCCTTACCGCCCCATACTACTCCCACCGCTGGCCAGGCCATCCCTCTACTCACCCACAGCCCCTGTTATTCTGCGGTGACGACAGCCTCACACCGCAGCCGAACCAGTGAACCCTCGTACTCCTCTCCACGCGAGCTTCCACTGTCGTGTCTTCCCCGGCTCCGCGCCGTCCCCTTCCTAGGCCTCACCGTCGTCCACCGCCGTGGTGCTCTTGGCGCAGCGTGGTCAACGTGGTCAAGGAACAACTTCCATCGGACGTGGACTGTAGTTAAGTGGCTGACAGCTGGGTCCACGGTCGAAGCAAGAAAGTGCCTCCTTATTATGCGAAAAATAATGATTTCTCCACCTGACAGCTGGGACCCACTGGACGGGCCACTGTATTTCGTGAAAAAAATGTTCCCCCTGACTGCTGGGACACACCAGCTACATCTTCGCACGCAAGGAAGTGCGTCCGGGCAAAAAAAACGATTCGCCCCCCTGATTGTTGGGACCCACCAGCTACATCTTCGCACGCAAGGAAGTGCCTGACAGCCGGGACCCACCTGGTCGAAGCGTACATAGCATTGTCATTCTGGTCGCGAACGTGTACGTACATACTGGTGGATGTAGAGGCGCGCACGTAGCATGTACACGTACGTACTGCGGCCAGTGTGCAAGAAAGAAAATACGGCCACATATGTATATATGGGCGGGGTCTCGAACACCTACTCGCACATATATACGGTTAGGGCTCGTGTACATGGCTGGGTCGGAACGAAGAAACTGCGTCGTCGTCGTGTTCATGGGGAGGCAACGGAATGCGTCGTGTTCATGGGGAGGCAACGGAATGCGTCGTGTTCATCGGGAGGCAACGGAACATGTGGGAGCCAACCGGCTTTGACGGAATAGGTGATGGAAACGAGGCATGGCGTACTGCAGAACAGAGGAAACGGCCTTGTGTTTGACCGGCCACATTTGAAATGGGATCCTGTTCATCGAGAGGGGTCTGGCGTACCGCAAAACGGAGGAAACGGACCTCCTACGGTCGAAACGGGGGTCCTATTGATCGGGAGGGGTATGGCGTACCGCAAAATGGACGAAACGGACTTGTGTTGGAGCGCTACGGTCGAAACGGGGGTCCTGTTCATCGGAAGGGGTGTGGCATACCGCAAAACGGGACTCCACGGGATACTGTTCATCTCTACCGTCGACCTCCTCCAGCCTCCACGGGCTACTGTTCATCCACCGTCGACCTCCTCCAGCCTCCACCTGCGATTGTTCATCCACGGGCTCCTGTTCATCCAGCCTCCACCGCGCACTACTCCACCGGCTACTATTCAACCACCCCTCTCCACGGGCTCCTGTTCAACCACCCCTCCATCGTCTACTGTTCATCCACCCCTCCATCGTCTACTGTTCATCCAGCCCTCCACGGGGTCCTGTTCATCCAGCCCCAACCGGCTCGATCGATCGGGGTCCTATTCATCCAGAGGCAACACCAGGGTCCTGTTCATCCACCCCACCCCTCACTGTTCATCCACCCCCACCCACCCCCACCCTGCAACGCTCACTGTTCATCCAGAGGCAGCATCGATCGGCTTCAGTTAGTAGCAGTAGCGAAGGAATTGCTTGATCGGGTTCAGTTAACAGCCATCGATCGATCGCTTGGGTTCAGTAACGTGTAGCCTGCAGTGCAATCACTCGGGTTCAGTTAGAGCCCAACGCCTCGCTCTGGTTCAGTTAGAGCCAACGCCTCGCACACACACGCGTACGTGTACAAGAGAAACACGCATCGCTCGGCCCTCGACCACCCACCGTAATCGAGAACTCACCGAAATTTTTCTCGCCCTCGCTTCTACCACGGTTTTTTCCATCATGGACGGCCCAAAGAATGTCATGCAGCTGCGTCTCCGGCCCGCCTAGGACGAAAAGCCCATTTTCTGTCATGATTTTTTGTCATAGAAGTAGGAGCCCACCACATCTATGATGATACCAGGTTTTGTCACAATTATCGTCATAGAAGTGTCATAAGTATGACAGAAAAAAATTCGTTTGGCCCAAAATGTCACGGATGTGTCTTCTTTTTGTAGTGCATGGTCGTGATAGCAATTGGGTCGCTGACATCCCCTCCTCCTTAATAGCCGGCTTGCCCCCAAGCCGGTGCCCGTTCTTTGCTGGTTCTGTAAAATCCAATCCTCCTGGGTCCCATTGAGCATAAGGCGAAGTTGTTGGTTGAAGTGACTATAATGCATATTCATTGTTGTGTGTAGTGCTCTGAAACTCCTTCGGGGTTGAGCGTCCCAGACATGCAACAAGGACATCTGCATCTGGGTAAGTGCCCCAAGAGAAGCACCACCAATGGCTTGACAGGATATTAACATGATCAGCGCAGATCCACAATGGATTGATTTCCCAAAGAACTCCAGCGAGGTGTAGAAACTCTGAATTAGTTCTTCGCATTTTGCTGCTGAATTGTGTAGAATTTTGTGGTGGAATAAGAGGTGACCATGGAGGTTTGGGTTGCAACAAGACCAAATGCTCTCCTGGTTTTGGAATAAGTAGTTCCAACTCAATCAGAAGGAACCCACTCCCTGCCACTGGGATGCCAAAGCATATACCATAGTTGTAAGTGATTTTCTTGCTCTCCCCTATATGATAGTGGCTTATCCACTTATGAAACATGTCAATTAGCTGCCCAACAAGATGCACCAACAGTTCAACGACCACCATCCATTGGTTCCGATAGAAATATGCATCAGAACAGGGGCCAGAACTAGCTTGCAGGAAATTAGGCTTCAACAGTCTCCATTCATATTGTTCGCTCCACTTATACTTGAACAGATCGCCACCCGCTTGTATACTGGCACATATAGGAACTACCAAGTGATGTACTAAATCATGGCAATCTCTAGTGCGCCACTGTTTTGCAAAGTAACAACTACCAGCCAACTCAATGACGTGCTCATGAACCCAATGGTAGAGCAACTGTACCGCCTGACAAGTGCATAAAAAATATGATCCTGGTAGCTTCAGCTGGGCATTTTTTTTACTGCACCAAAACATCGGTTGGGTGTCTTGAGCGCGAAATTCATAAGAGGACTGCACCCAACAGATGACTTGCCGCTGTTTTGCAATACTCAAGGTCATATCATCCATCAATTGTTTTATTGGATGACTAAGGACAGGGATATAGCTTGGCACCATGGGGATCCAGCAAGCACCCGTCTCAGAAAGATTCCAATGCACCTGAGTTTTACAAACAAGAAGTGGTAGCTGATTGAAACAAAGTATCAATGCCCACTCCTGAGAAATTCCCTGGTCAAACTTGCAAATAGCAGCAACACAGACTTCATCTAATTTCAGATATGCTGGAACACAATTGGTTGATATAAGATGCTGACAATCACCTTTTTCCAAAGCTTTAGTATTGGTCATCTTGTGTAAAAAGTACAAATGAACTGGAGTTATGTGTTGAATTCCCACCAAAAGAAGAAGACACTTGTATTTCCACCAGAGTACAAATGGTATGCAATTTGGTCCACACTTGAAGGAGCAACACTCCAGGCTGATTAGCTCGGCAATCTGAATTCTTGTTTTTGAAACATCAACTACTTGTTCAGGTCTGAATTCACTATCAAAACGACCACTCCCATTTAATTTCTCTTGGCTCAGAAAGTGCCATTGTACTGACATGCTCATAATCTGTAGTTTATTGTGCCCAAACTGCAACTTTGCACCCGGCAAACAACAGAAAGACTTGTCCATGGAATTCGACTGACGATAAGGAACTTGAGGAGAACTCACATCGCTGAATGGTAATGGTACTAGCTCAACATTGAACCCTGAAACTTCATGAGGTTGGTGATGTGTACCTGAAGATGGCTCCTCGAGATAGCATGCAACTGAATCATATTTGAGCGACCGCCACTATCTTGGTCTGAATAGGTGATCCAATTGACTGATCTTATAAGTAATTTTCAGCAAGCACCACCAGGTTTCCCTCGTGATTGTTGGATCAGTAGGACCATGAGCACAAAACTGAAATTCCACTATCGGCAGCTCTGACCATACCTGTACTGCTTGGCAGTTGCTTGAGAATGATGCACACAATAGTTTCAGGTGCATCCTTTCACTCAGTTGCGCGCCTTCATGAAAGCAATCAAACGACGGCCATGGGCATGGTCTGGACATGCTTCCCTTGGGTCTGATCTGCACTTGTACAGGTGGTGGCCATGGTTGATGTTCGAAGGAAGGCGGGTGCAGACATTCAGTGATGGCAGTGTCATGTGTCTCGCCGGCGCTGTTGATGATGGCGGTCAGAGGCTTCACCCTATGGTCCACATAGGCGGAGCATTCTGCCAAGCACTTGGATGGTGCTGGTGCAGCCAAGTTGTTGGGAACAAGAAGAACCACGATGTGGCCTGCCTCGCTCACTACCTGGGTGGAGTTGTTGATGGAGGGCAGTAGTGAGTGGTCCAGCTCCTGTTGTTAAACATGCAGGATCACTTAGGTGTGGATCAGTGGGATATCATCTATATTCAGGAGTGTACCTTAGCCTTCCGGCCATCGTTGGTTCGTTAGTGAAGGTCTGCGTACGGGCAGTGACGGTTGGTATAGAGGGCGACCGCGACGTGGCAGATGGCGTCGGTGGGCTTCCCATCGCCTCAGTGCCTCCCTCTGGATCGGATAGGGTTAGGAGTGGGGAACAGTGGCGGTGACGAACCTCGTACCCCGTGCCCCTGGTCCCCACCTCCTCTTTATAGCACTGCGTGATAGGGGGCCACCAGCCTTGCTTGGGCTGGACGCCCCCGATCAGGGCGTGGGTCAAGGGCCCAATGAGCCGTTGGGCCCATTGGTGGAGAGATCAACCTAACATTCTCCCCTTGATCTCATCATTATACTTTTAACTTTATACTTTGAAATAACTCTTTTCAAAGTACTCGTTCCATCACAGATTTGCATGTAGAGCATGTCTCATCATCACGGTTCATTCCCGATATAATCAACACCTTCAACACACTCCTCTGTTTTGAAACAGATTCTTTAACCTTGGGCCCTTTTATTGTCTGGAAATCTTAGACTATACCATAAAACCCATGTCGATTGTGTGTTCTCCGAACACACTGGGCGGCAAGCCTTTAATAAGCAGATCTGCAAACACTTGTATGTTGCTTTTATACTTCATAATTCTGGACTTTCTCCTTTACAACGCATAACTCTGTGTCAATGTGTTTGGCATCAACACTTGACTCGTTGTCATAGGAGGAAAAAAACTTAAAATGGTTATTGTTGTTGTCAACCATTATCAATTCCGGGTACAGGTATACTTAACCATTTTGCCTGTCCCTCAGCCTCATATCAAGGTATAACATATTTTGCATCGCATTGATGGTAATTATTTCATTCTTTGGAGCTTTTCCACACCAAAACTCCAAGTGTGAAAATTAGCGACAATTGTGGATTTCGCTATACATTTCACAACTCTTGTCTTTGTACTCACAATCTTTTGAGAGCACTTATTTCTTTCAGCATGAGGCTGATATCTTTGAGTCCATTCCAATGATCTATATCTAGACTGGACATTACCAAAACAACCCGGTTACGTGAACTTTGTCATGGTAATGTTATACTTTTGCATTCATTAAGCTTCCAACAGCTGAAGCATATGGTACCATATTCATTTGGTCTATTTCGTATTGACTTTTGGAACACTAAAGTTCCCAAAATTATTACCCTTTACTATAAGAATAGGTGTAGGTTTTCTCACATGCATACTTTAGAAACTTTCCTTAGCATGCCCATGCGACACTCCTAATACCCCTTTTATTCTTTTCTCGGTGAATCTCGATCCTTATAACGAGAGACATTCTTTTGAACTTTGAGGACAAGAACTTCTTTTCCTCCTGCAGTCGAATTAACATCACTACTAACAAGCAGAATGTTATCCGCATGTACAAGATATAGAAAATGAAATTCCCATTCTATAACTTTATACAAACACAATTGTCCTCTCATTTTCTTTAACCCAAAACAACATTTGATTGCTTTAGTCCATAAAAGACTTCTTCAGGCAGTATCCCCTGTGTTCTTTACTTTCATCTGATGTAACTCAGATCATAGTATCTTTCATCTGATGTAACTCAGATCATGATGTGCTACCAACACTCATTGTAATCTATTCAGTGTAAAATGCGCAAAAACCTTTCGATTTTAGTCATGTTTTACACCTTTACATATTTCCTTTGGAGTCACATTGTCCTTGTAGACTCTTTACAGCCTACTGTTTTGGCTCCATTGGAAATTACTCATGAGTCCCGAACATCATCAGAATTCACCAATTTCATTTCATCTCACATAGTCTCTTATGATTGAGATAAGCAGACACTTCTCAAAGCTCGATTGAGCGCCTTAAATGAGGTGGGATCAACCTCCATTTGAATTTCACTAACATAGACTTTGTAGTAATCAGAAGTATCTGATTTTCTCATTCCTTGAGACCATCCGCGTCTCAGGTACTGGCACTTCTTTCATATGGGGTTGTTGTTGCTCTGTCATTGCCAGGAGGCAAATTAATTGTATAGTCTTTCACTTCCAAGAGGCAATAGGTTTTACAGAGACCTTTATCACAAGATCCATGTTTAATCATTCCTCCTTTATAGAGCTAACAACGGGTGTTGTATAGGTCATACAACATGGTCCCCCAGATACAATCTATTTCAGTCTTAGGTATCTTCATACCATGCTCCCCCAGATTACTCCATCTTCACTAAGAATGGCATATCTTTAAACTTTATTATTTGGGTTTATTCTGTTAAAACTTTCTTCTTTATTGCACTTTAAGCATTGTCTTAGTATTCCTTGGTTTTTTGTATTATTATGATCATCGCACTCCCCCAGACGATCACATTCTTCATTAATGGATATCTCATATTTCTTTCTCCCCCTCGAAATGTGGCAAGAACTTTTCTGTCACAATTTCGAAAAGCCATTCACAACTCTTGTGAATTGAGAAAACTTTGAGTATCTACTTCATTTATCTGATTACTTCATATGTAATGAAGTTATCTGTTAACTGGTATGGGAGTACTTTTTCCTTATTCCATTTCAGAAACTCAACAGAGTTCTTTATCATTAGTACTTTTGCAAGTCAAACTTGCATATAATTCTTATCTTTAGGTTTGTCTGTAACTTTTATTCTCTTCGGAGTTATTGAGTGCTTAATGACCGTTACACATAAGATGTACGTCGATACTAGGAAAGCACAATAGCTACTTCATACTTTTCTCCCAGAGTGGGACACATTAAAATCACATGAGTCATCATGTCTTTCTCCTGTCATACAGGATAAGTCTGAGAAAATTTCTGCCGCCATACGGGTTACGCAGGGATTTTCCCAGACTTTTCCTGCCATGCGGGTTTTACCATAATCATCTTTTCCCGCCATGCGGGTAATTCCCTGTAAGGGACATAAATGCCAGAATTGGCTCTTTTGATTGCATATTCAATCATCAAATTTATAAATAAATCTGAATGCTCTTTGACACACATGCTTGATCCGACGTTGGTCAAATTAAACATGCATGTTGCTTGTTTCATCTCAAATCATGTTGACTGGAAAATCTTCTTCATAGAGAGTACATGAAAGACATTCGTCGACCAAGACTCTCAATGATTTATCTCTTTTCTTTTCTTGGATATTAATACCCAAGAATTATTTTCTTTTGAAGCAATTCTTTAGAGAGAACATACTCCCTCACATTATGACCTTTCTTGGTCATCTTTCGGGTCACAAGTACCCAGACATTTGCTTTCATGAATGAAGGCTTGGAAAACTTTTAGTCTGAGAAAAATTAGCCAATAATCAACAATAATGAGCATAAAAATAACCCCGTGTTGATCTGGTTAAAAAATACGCACATTAAACTGTTAAAACTTTCTTTTATATTCTAAATCACCGTTGGGCAGAATAGAACAAAACATCATCCTTCTACATTAATTTCATATCACCGTTGGGCAGAAATGAAAATAACGCATATAACTTATAAATAATGTGATGATAAAATTTCTATTAAGCAACTTTGCTAAGAAAATAATCATCATTATCAACTTTATTGCAGCGGAAAACTAATAATATACATTTCTCACTCTTTATCAAATTCTCTGAAAATTGGTCACTTTGATACAAAAAGAGATTTGAACTTTTAACTATAGAACTCATTGAATTATAATATTGCCATCACCAACGTTGGTCAAAAAATAACAATACCATAATACTGTCATAGCAGAAGCTATCTGAATCGTTTTCACCCACAAGTGAAGAAAACTTCTCTCAAAAATTGTTCTCCCAATTAAATTTTCCCGTTGGTTCAATTTAATTAGAAGATAAAACTTTTCTTTGCAGCGAAAACTATATTCAGTAGCATCACTGTATACTTTTCTACTCTCTAAACAAATTATCCCATTGGTTCAAATTTGAATAGAGGAGCAACAATTTAAACTTTTACTTTAGTTCTATTCACTTTTAAAAGAGCACTTTTATTTTATTTGCAATGGAAAAACATGAATAAAGAAATTTCATGAACTTTTTTTTTAGAATTGCCCAAAACTGGACCCAAAAAAAAACTTCGTGAAAAATTAGCCAAGACTGGACAAAAAATAAATAAAGCACGACAGCTACTGCCGGCCTCGGCCTGGCGCGTGAGGCCCAAGGCCTGCTCCTTCACGCGCTTGCGCGAAACGGCCTCGCCTCGACCTGGGCCGACGGCCTCAGTCCCAGCGCGCGCCTCCACTTTTGGCCCAAAAGGCCCGCAGCCGCCACCCTGCTCTTTCCTGGCCATCGGATGAGATCCAACGGTCCAGCGCGCATGTAGCCTGGGCAAAACGGTGCCCAGCGCCTGCGGGGGAAAACCTAATCCATTCCCCCACCCCTCGCGCGTCGCTCGCTCTCTGATCTATCTCGGTCGCCGTGGAACCGCGCCGCGCCTGTCCGCCGGCGACGGCGTCAAGCGCCACAGCGCCGCGCGGGCCGCCTATCCCTTCGCCCCTCCGTTCCTCCCTCTGCTTTCCTGTAAGAGAGAGAGAGAGAGGCGCGGATTAGCCTTCCTCTGCTCCACTGCGCGCGACAGCGCCGAAGTGGCGGCGGGTTAGGGCTGCGCCAGCTGCCGGCGACGACGTCGATCTATCACCGCGTCGTGAGCCCCTCCCCATTTCTTTTCCCCTTTCATTTCTTTCTTTCTCCTTCCACCGCCACCTACTGACCAGTGAGAGAGAGAGAGAGCTGCGACGACTCCCACTGCTCCCTTGCGCCGGCGTGCATCTGAAGACAGCGCCCCTGCTGACCCTTTTGCCGGCGTGCACGAGCACCCTAGGGTGAACGCGCCGCCATCAAGCGGCTCGGTGGTGGTGTCCTTTGCCCTCGGAGGGGTGGTGTTCTTCTTCCCAGATGCCTCGGCTCACCGATGCGCATCGAGATCGAGAGGAACGGCGCGGCCGGTGCGGCGACGCCCTTTTCTTGCGAGATGAGGAAATTTCTTTGATTCAACCGATCGATTCGGTTCGGTCTCTTTTATTTTCTTTTTCCATGTGAATCCACACACTAGATCGTGTCTGATACCATTGTTAAACATACAAGATCACTTAGGTGTGGATCAGTGGGATATCATCTGTATTCAGGAGTGTACCTTAGCCTTCCGGCCATCGCTGGTTCGTTGGTGAAGGTCTGCGCACGGGCAGCGACGGTTGGTATAGAGGGCGACTACGAGGTGGCAGATGGCGTCGGTGGGCTTCCCATCGCCTCAGTGCCTCCCTTTGGATCAGATAGGGTTAGGAGTGGGGAACAGTAGCGGTGACGAACCTCGTACCCCGTGCCCCTGGTCACCACCTCCTCTTTAAAGCACTGCGTGATAGGGGCCCACCAGCCTTGCTTGGGCTGGACGCCCCCGATCAGGGCGTGGGTCAAGGGCCCAATGAGCCGTTGGGCCCATTGGTGGAGAGATCAACCTAACACCTTCATGCTGGTCTTGGGGTCAACCGCGGTGGTGGTTGCCACTGGGGTGACGATCTCGGAGGCGACCTCGTGGTGGATGAGGTCGTCCACGGGCTCGGGGTTGGCAGCTGTGGTGGCATCGTGGACCTCGTCGACGCTGGCGATGGAGGCGACCTGGGCCAGGCACTCCGTCAAACAGGTAACGGGCACCCTCTTGATGCAGACCGAGGGTGCATCATGGGAGCCTGCAAGGGGCTCCTGGGCCTGGGTGGTGGCGGAGAAGATGTCGGGGACGACCGCCAGGACACTGGCGTCGTCGGTGAGGCTGCCATCGGTTGCCGTTCCCATGGGGCACGCCGGCTGCAGGGTCGGGTCGCTCGTGAGGATCTTCCACATCAGCTCGTGCTGCTTGTCCACGGTGTCGTAGCGCGCCATGGTCCGCGCGTGGTAATCATCCAAGTAGGCCTTCAACTCCGGATGCATGGTGGTGGAAGGAATTGATGAACTGGAAAAAAAATGGGCGAAAATTGAACGAACTCGGGAGGATTTGTGGTGAATTGGAAGGGTGGAAGGAGGCTCTGATGCCACGATGTTAGGATCCGACCCGTGGTTCACTCCGTAATCAAGCTCACATGCAAGGAATTGGTGAAGGAGGATGAAGGTAGGAGGAAGAACAGGAGGTAGGAGAAGGGAAGGGGGAAGCCGCCGTTGCCTTTGCCTTCCAAGCCCGGATGGCTAGCTCGTTGTTGTCCCCTGTAGATACTAGTGGACCCGTTGCACCAAATGGCGCAGAGGCACGCTAAATCCGTGTGCGCAATGAAAAGAAATCCATGGTTTAATCCTCTTTAACACTGGAAATATGGTGGATTGATGTCTACAATGAGATGAAGCTTGTTGTTTACAAACAGATGTACATTGAATTTGACAGTAGTATTCTAACCCTTTGTATAAAAAGACAAACAATGGGGGCTTGTTGTTCACGAAAAGATGACCCATTGGGAAGATGACCCATTTCGCCAAATCATGCAGAGTCCCATTTAGAACCATGTGTGCTTTAAAAATATTTATATTTGGTAGTAACTTTACGTTTTAGCATGCACGTATTGTAAGAATTATAACCCTTTTATATAAAAAAAAATGAAGTGAGACTTGTGTTTGAAAATATATGCACTTATAAGAGTACCAACTGAAACCCTATGTTTTTTTATCAGGTCTAAATTTCTACGACAGTCCTTAGAGTTAATCACACCATTCAGGCATCATTTTCAACTATTTATGCATATGAATATTTCATAAACAAAAAAAAGGTCACCTCCATAGACAGTGTACAGAGGTCCGCAGAAAATATCATGTTTATATCTTCCTATGCTAGTACACTATGTGTGAAGCATAACAAAGTTCAGTATTGTAAGATTGCTTACAACAAGGAACTTTGGGTGTTCATAGAAAGCACAAAATTTGGAGAGCCAGCTTCCATAAAAGTGGACAAAACGGCCACTTGATTAGCCTATAAGTGCAGGCCACCTCAAATTTCAAATAAAGTTTTCTCCTCCGCTGGTGCTTACATCATACAGCTTGCCTGGACAATCATATGCCTTTCTAATTTATTTCTCTTAAACTGAATATGAAGTATACTGAAAAATCATGTATGAATTGCTACAATTAACCAGTCTTATTTCACGTGAAATTGTAATCAAGAATATTGATTGTAGATGATCTGATATTATATTTGACTGATCAGATAAATAAGTAGAACATGGGAATGGAAAGGCATACACATCCTAGAGGAAAGATCTGCAGCTCAGCGCTCAGCATCACCCTACGGTCTGACAGAGCTGATACAATTTTCTACTGGCGCAACCAGCAAGCTTATATACAGGGTGATCGCACTACAGTCAGCGCTTAAGTTTCAACAATACTGTAACAGGAGGTATTATATTATACATGTTTGGTCAAGACAGGACTCAATATGGTTATGAGACAAGTCAAAACAAGGAATTGCACATGGAAATGAAGTGCTAAACAGATGTAAGAGCCAATGTAGTTCCAAAACATTTTCCTCTTGATATAGTACCACACCATTAGCCAGAGTGGAATCTGGTTGATCCTGAATGTAGAGAAAGCTCAAGCGGATTTACTGAAGTTTCTGCATCTTGGGCAGGTCCTGGATACTTTCAGAAGAGATAGAAGATGCAGAAACATGAGAGTCGGATGTTGAAGTTCTATATCAAGGACCATACAGAACAGGCACAATTAATATGTGGTCCCCCAACAAAGTTTGACGAAACACATTATTTTTTATCAGAGAAAATGCAGCTTTTAGAACATCCACCTGAGACACAGTAGATGAAAAATGACTATCACAATAGCACTGTAGTTAAAGAGAAAAGCCAAGTAGTACTTTTCCTGCGACTGAAGAATCTAACCAGGGAATTTAAGTAAGATTCATTTTGAGAATTCAAGCAATGATCTATGAATCTCCATGGAGACCTTCCACATCATGTACTATAGTTTCACCCGGCACCATATCCATACATTTTATACATTTGTTTGAACGACTCCATACTCCATAGCATCAACGAGTAGTTTCCAAAGGCACAATTTAATTTAGTTATTCTTGTCGGTGTCTTCAAAGCATTATCAATGTATAAGATGGAAGGTATTAAGTTAGCAAACTGACATGCTAACATAAATATTTCTACTGGCAATCAGATAAATCACGCAAGTAAGCAATATAAAAGAGTATCGTAGATGATAAATCACGCATGTAAGAAATATGAAGTGCAGGTTTCTGTACACTTAGCACTTCTCATTTTCTACATAGAAAGATCCAATCAGATGTCCCAACAACAGTATATGTTTCAAAGGCCAAAAATGCTTATTTTCATTATTGTACGGTCTAAAGCATTCTTCATGGAGATAATAATGATATGTGATCATGCAGAAATTATTTTGCCTTTTGAAAAAATTGGTTTTAGTTGAAAATATATACATTCTAACTCGCTCAAGTAGTACTAAAACATGCTCTCGTACAATGGTCAATCATAAAAGGTCGCTTAATAAATCATTTAAAATTCCACCAAACTTCTCGATGATTATCTCAGGGTGCTCAATATACTACTCCTTCAAGGCATGCAACCAAATAGATAAACGTGTTACAGAGAAGCATCATCAGTGGGATATAGTACTACACTGACACACAATTCATAGCTTTTTAGTATTGCTGGATTGGTACAGTATCCCAGTGTTAATGTATATACGGCGGAAGTTTAGGAATGAGTTCACTTCTTTAAAAAAATAGGAAAAGTGTGGCCTATAAAATGCAAGAAAGTAAACTGATGGGCAGGGAACCATTATTTAAATTCCCATGGTGAATTTCCTACAAAAGTCTGCAGCAGGAACGCACATGACAGAACACAAAAGCCATGTATATAAAATATACAGATAACATGTATGAGAGGAAGTTGTCATCCATACACTTAACTTCGCTATATAAATCATGTCCAGTTCCTCAATAGGCCAAAAGAGGTATGAGAGGAAGTTGTCATCCATACGCTTAACTTCGCTATATAAATCATGTCCAGTTCCTCAATAGGCCAAAAGATGTCACCGGATCATAAAGAACTTCTTGAGAGCACATACCATGCCCTCCAACAGCAGATCCTTGCAAACTTAACTGCTCCAACATGAATATGTGCATACCTTTGAGTAGTTACCTTCCTTCGGGATCAACGCTTTGAGATCGATTAACTGCTTGTCTTGCCAACTGCTTCCAGTAGTTACCCTCCTCCTAGTAAAAAGATCAAGCCAGACAACCAATGTGCTAAGCTTCACAGAGAAACATGATCCAAATACATTGCCATAGAGAAGAAAAAAAATACAGACAAAAACAATAATCAAAAGAAAATATAGCTTAAAGAGAAAGCACAAACCTTGATAAGCAAAACAGCAAACGATAAACAAGCGGCAGTTTAGAAGACCAGGCAACAACATCACCTGTAAAACAGAAGAACGCAATCGAGTAAGGATGCTCCATTTTTATGTAGTATATACATATCGGTGATTTACAGATGCTGAAGCTAGACCGTGAAGGCTACTTTCTTAATTTACACTTGCAGTATCACATACCAAAATGGATGCAGTTTTTACATGGAGTAATTAGACTGTTAAAAAGAAAATGTAAATCTAAAGATGCTAGAACATATGAATGTTGTTTAACCTGTGGAATATTGATCCAAGAGCATACCGTTGGCTCTGCGCCTCTGCCTGCTCTTAAGTAAGGTTCGTGTTTCAATTCCAAAGGCTTCGGTTTCAGTGTACGATCATTTTGCGTCATCAGCAAAATTATATCAAATTTGCACTTTGTCAGCAGGCTTTAAGAGGCAACTGTTACATGGATGAACTTTACATAATTCAAACAAGCTACTGTTTCTACTTGTCAATACAACGATTTTAAATAAATTGAAGGTGGAAGGAGAGCAAGTTGAAGAAATTTTAATCCTACGGATGAAACCGAATAGTCGAGAGACCTACCAAGCCATTCCCGAGTAAAGAATCTTGTTGCACACATTCATATCATCTCTATCCTAAGTAGTCTACAAAAGTGTGGGCTCACATGCAGTTAGAAGAAAACGATTATAAGTATTTCCAAACCAGAAAGCCGGTGTAATATCTTGTAACAAAAATATATGAAAACCACGCCCGATTTAACCTTCATGATATTTTTATCAAACCATCAAATACACAAGAACAAATAAGTACTCCATCGTTCCAAAATTATTGGCGTGGTTTTAGCTCAAGTAGAAATCACTGAGACAGAATTGGTGGATCAAATTTTTAAATGGTGAACCAACCACCAATCATATTTGTATTTTCCCAATTTCATGCTCTGTAGCGTACATATATGTTCATAAACTGAATAAGGTTAATTACAGGGTCAGTCATCCAAGGGTATCCTTATTAGCTTAAATATTTAGAGTGTTATGCTAAAGACCTAACAACACTCAGTAAAGGTTAGTTACAGAAGTAGGAAACAGCAGTAAAAACAATGGGGGCTGGGATCCAGTCATATAGTTCATCAATCTTGATAAAAACAATCTCTCGCAAGAATAAGACCATGTAAATAAAGTGGCGACCAAACTGGATTGGACTCGAAGAAAATTTAGGAAGCTCAGCAATAGCAAAGCCCCAAGTATGATCTTACCGATATCACATAAAGGTGCTGGAAAATCCAGCCGATGATGGTTTTTTTTTGCAGGTAAACAACAACAGCAGGCCAGAAGCTATTGTGAGGAAATGCAGTACCAGTCGGATACAATACCCAAAAGTTTCTACCATTTTTTAATGCACACTGAAAAACAGACATCAGAAGATCATATTAATGCACAATAGAGGATAATCAGAATAGCAGCGCAAAGCCATACGACTTCCTCATCATGCCAAAGACAGGCCAGCCAATAAGGACCAGGAGAAGTATGACCCCGAAAGCAATTGAACCCTGGACATTAAGGTGATCTTGTTAGCTCATCTACTATCTACTACCACTATAAAAGGAAGAGAGGGGCAGATCCAAACAATCATATCCATCCATCATCAAAATCTAATGGCCCTTAATCATTATGTGTTTAACGCTACCAACCACGCAATAAGCCACAGTCGATCGATAGTAATCTGCCCTGCAGTAAAAAAAATAAAGAAAATCGCCCGCCCGCACGACCTCCTCCTTCTCCCGCACGACCTCCTTATCCTCCCGCAGCCGCGCCCTTCACCGCCTCCTCGCGCCGCCGGAGCCACGGGAAGCGGCCGCGGGTCGCCGGGAGCCTCCCCAGCCGCGGGAGCCCGCCCCCGCCGACCCCGCCCCCGCCGCCGGAGCCGCCCCGCCGCGCCCTTCGCCGCCCCTCATCCTCGGCGGCGAGAGGCACGCAGGAGCCGCCGCCAGGGACGTGGACGTGTGCGGGCCAACCACCGGCGTACGAGGCCGCGCCTGAGCCTGCGGCGCGGCGGCGCGGAGCCCTCCGCCGCCAGTTCCCTGCCGGTTCGAGATCGCCACCGGTCCCCTCCGTGCCGTCATCGTCCTTCCTGCTACCAGCTCCGTCCTCCGCCCTATCTCCGCGGCAATGTTCTGCTCCATCCATCGGTAAGTAGCGACCATGTCGTCTCTCTCCGTTTCAATTCCTATAGTATTTTTCCCATGATGTTTCTTATCGATGCTGAAACTCAGGCGACTATGACCACTGTGTTTCTTTTTCCTGAATGACCATGATTTTCATTAGTTGTAACTGGTAAAGTAAGGCGTGGCTGTTTGCTTCGGCCAAATCCAGCTCCATTATCAAATGAAATGTTAGGAGAAAGTAAGTTGGTAGCACTTCTCTTTTTCGAGAAGAGCTGGCATGATGGACAGGAGCGCTCTTTTGGTTTTGCTTAGCTGTTGGATAAAATGATCACCCAGTCAGTCATGGACTCATGGCCAGGTTAAATGTATTCAGCTGTATAATACTCATATGGTCAGACTGCTTTCTTCTGTCTTATATTCTAAGTTTTCTGAAGACATCCAACGGCCTTTGTACTGATTTATGTAGTTGTTGTTGCTAATGCTGTTGTACATACTACGTAATGTTATAATGGTGTTAAATTCTGAAATTCAAGCCTCCCATTGTATGTGGCTGAAGTGCTAAATTATCTCTTTTTCTTCTTACTATTCCAGGCGCAAACAACCTATAGAGTCAAGGAGTAGAATACCAAAATACGAGCTGCAAAAGTGACTCAAATTCCTCTTCCCTCACAAGTAACTACACTGGTAATTGTCCATGTGTGGATCTGGTTGACATGACCATATTTTTTGATGTTTGCCATTCAATTTTAACTACAATATTGTTTCTAGATAAGATATTGTTTTATGTATTATCATGGGTGCATTTTGTTAAGTTTCGTGCACAAGTTGTTGATATTTACACAATACTGTGTGTCCTATGAATACATGGCTGTGGCTATCATTAAGAGTATTCTGCTTCTGAAGTATTATTTTTCTTCTACGTTAGTTATTTGATTCTTGGGAGTTTGACAATTTCAGAGGTGGAGGCTGGCCTGCAGCTTGTGTGCGCGGAGGCTCGTGTGCGCGGAGGAGAAGCACACTTCACCGACAAGTTGTTCCCGCTATCCTCGCTGCCACTGCCAGTGACGGAACTTGGTGGTGAGCCTCTTCTCGCCCCCTCTCAGTTCTTCCCTTTTGATCTGGATGATTTGTTCATGTTGTTAGTGTTTAAAAATATCTTTCGTTGTTCTAGCTGATAATCTTGTTGGTCGCTGTCAGTGTGGTGCATATACACCTAGGCTTTAAGTTGTTGTGATTTTCCTATAAAATGTTGTTGAGGGCATGGAACTGAAATTGACATCAGAAATAGACTTGTTAAGTTTTTGTGTTGCCACCAAACAAAAGCAGGTATATAATCTACAAACCAGCATAGTCGACCAGTGTGATTTCATAAATATGTATACTTCTACAAAATGGAGTAGGAACATGCAGCTAAATTTACGATCATCAATTTTTCAGTTTTTTATAACTTGTGTTCTGAAGCAGTTTGTTTTCTTCAATTACATGATTTAGTAAAATAACATATGGCCAGTTCATTCCAAGTGTTGTTGATTGTAGCATATTTCGGCCTTATCTTCTAACATACTTCATGGTTTCATTAGTGGACAACATGCTGGAAAGAGAGTGTTCATCCCTATGATCCCTTTGGCGCCCTCGGAGGACATTTCACTTCCTTTCAAGTTGAAGAGGAAACAGTTCCCTGGATCGATCCTGGAGAGCCCCTTCCGTAACCAAGTCCCCTCCCCACTCGGAGTCCTCCGCCACTGACGCACGGGTAAGCGCCAGAGATGCGGTGCATCCACGCGGTTCAACGAGCTGCCGCTGTCGTAGATAACCAAGACGTACACGGAGATAAGCAAGATTCAGTGTGCTGCACTGCCCCCACGCGCTCTGAGGGTGCGATGTCCCCGACGTGTCCAAGACAAGGTCCAGGAAGACCCTCGCCTTCGTTATCCTGGTAAAGTTTTGCTGTTATTTTACTCCCCCAACTCCACTTACAGGGGAACAAAGAGTAAGAGTAATCCTGGGGATAATGGTATTTTCATTTGTGCTTCTAATTAATAGTATTACTGTCAGCTCCATCCTTAGAGCAATTGACGAAAATGACTATATCACCTAGATTGATAGACAATAATTATGCACAAACATGGCAATGTCCACAAAACAACTGCCGCTGCATTGCTAAGATGCAGCTTGATTTGGCCTCAATATTTTGATTTTTGAGTATTACTTTCTTCCACTCCTCTGCAAAATACTCCTATGTTCTAGCTTCTCAAGCCTCTACTCTCAACCAGTCCAGTTGTCCAGGTGTTTTTTTTTTGATAAATATTGATTTTGTTTCCTTTATCTATCGGTTTCAATTCTGTATCCGCCGTTCTCAGGATAACTGTGTGATGTTGCCATGGGATCCAAAATAACTATTTTTTACTGAAGCTACAGACTTAAGCAGTTTCTACCATGTGTACTGTATTTTGAGTTAAACCTGAACGGCTTTCGTCGCATGATACACCACAGTGCTTTCATGTTTTTAGGAGGGTAGTTCTTCCCTGTGTTATGAATATGATTACTATGGTGTCACTGTACATTTCTTATATGGTTAGTTCTTAATTTTCTTCATTATTCCAAACATGTGTACCCACTAGGATTTCATCTTTTATTATTTACCTTCAAGCAGTATATATTACTGTTGTTTGTTGTCCACCTTGATCCTTCGCTGATATTTTTCCTAGGAAACTTCACATGGAATTAGGATCAGTTAATAAGATTCTGGTATATTCTCAATTTTTCTTGCTTTATGCATGAACCTATCATCAAGATTTGGATCTCTTATATGTGCCTTTGCTGCTGTAGATTTGTTAGTGTTGATTTGCAGTAAGAGGAAATGTACTATTGTTCTCATCAATTTCTTTCATACCATGTGTATGGTTAGTTCTTAATATTCTTCATTATTCAAAATACTTGTACCCACTAGGATTCATTTATTATTTTTTACCGTCAAGCACTATATATATTACTGTTGTTTGTTGTATACCTTGATCCTTCGCTGATGTTTTTCCTAGGCAACTTCACATGGAATTAGGATCACTTAATAAGATTCTGGTATATTCTGCAAATTTTCTTGCTTTATGCATGAACCTATCATCAAGAATTGGATCTCTTATATGTGCATGTGCTGCTGTATATTGGTTGGGTGTTGATTTGCAGTAAGAGGAAATGTACTATTGTTCTCATCAATTTCTTTCATATCATCTTATAAAAATATGTTGTTTAAATATGAAGAGGTGGATAAGTTTTTGGCTTTAGTTACTGAATATCCAGATCCGGCTTGCTTCTCAGCTATGGCCTACATTTAGAAGAAATATGTTGTTTAAATATGAAGAGGTGGATAAGTTTCTGGCTTTAGTTACTGAATACCCGGATCCTGCTTGCTTCTCAGCCATGGCTTACATTTAGAGAAGACATGTTCATATGTAAGAGATTTAAGGTCAATGATCTCCCCCTATTGTAATGCTCATCATCTTAATTCAGACATTGCTATATATATGCACCATGGTTCATGACTGTACTTTTTTCTTACGTGTTTACGAAGTTTGTCAGTATTATTATGCAGAGATAACCTGTCATGGTTCTATGTTGATGTGTTCTTTCATTTGTCAATTTCTTTTGCTTTGAAGCAATGTTGATTGCCTCAAAGAATGGTTCCGCGTGGCTTACACGCTTATACCTACTTGAATGTTAAATTTTATTAGCAAATTCATCGAGAACAATGCCAACATTTTACGTCTTGCTACATGAAGCTATGTACTGCAGGGTACAACAGTGTCAACATTTCCGGTGCTCATTGACAATAAGATTGAAGATGTATTTTCTTGATTGGAAATATTATACCTCAAATTTAATTCAATCGTGGATACAATGACAACTTTATGCCCTGAATAACAAGTGATTATGTGAGTGTAGGAATTAGGACTGGTGACAACAACATGTGGAGTGGCACAACAAGTGGTGTTGTGGAGTACCGAAGCAAGGGTAGTCAGGTAAATCCAACGGCGTGCACGTTTCGATCGCCGACTGCGATCGCCCTATTTGGACAAGGGGCACATTGGTTCATAAAACAATCAACACGTCTTTATGATTTAAATTTGAATTATGATAGAAATATTTCTGTTTCATAATTGAGACGTGTGTTACACGTACATGCTTACTAGTAACTGAACTGGAACTGAACAATTTGGATACATGACTAATTCTAGGCTTGCATTGTTTTTCTCGAATACGCACGAGTGTGCGTACTATATTATAAAGAAGGAAATGGGGTAAAGAGCCCGTCCATGTTAGTGTTCCAGGTTACATATATACACTGAACACTAACTCCACCCTCCACCTATCTCTGTTATGGCTACCTACGCTCCCCTGCCCACTCCTCCACCTCTGCAAAGAAAACGTCTGTTACATGTACATGACCTTGCGATTCTTGGGCTTTGTGAAGAACTGTATTAGATGGATCCATATCCATAATTAGCATTGTATGAACTGCAATTTTCTTCCAAATCAGCAAGATGGATCCATGTCCATTGGCGTTGTATGAACCGCAGTTTTCTTCATTAAATCTAGACTGAGAATTGAACAAATTTGCTTCCCTGTACAACAGAGAGATATACCAGGGGAAGAGAGAGAGAGAGAGAGAGCACGGAAAGGAGCGGGGAAGTACCCGCGCTTGGAGGGGAGGCTGCCCTCGCCAGCGTCCAACCGTGGGGGTGACGAGGAGCACGTGGACGACGACGGCCTCGACCAAAAGAACGGCGGCGGTGACAGATCGGATGGCCTGGGGCTGCCATTGTCAACACCTAGCTTGCCGTCCTCGTCGGGAGGGGAAGCATCGAGCCGCGGCGCTTCTCATGTAGGCACGGCCCGGGGCGACTGGATTCAGGGCATGAAGCTCCTGCCCATCCCCTTCCTCGTCGTTCCTCTACCTCCCTTCCTGGCGCTGGATCGAATCGAGCACCCCAGCCGTCACCCTTTGCTCGCAGGCCGCCGTCGCTGTCGGAGACGCTCACCGCCACGCCGCACGCCTCGGATCCGGCGGGATCCTCTACTCCTCCACCTTCTAGCGAGAAGACCCTGGTGGCTTGTTGCGTCCTCCGCATCGGCTTCCTGCCCAGAGACTCGCCAACGGGCGTCTCCTGGCTCACGGTGGCGGCCGTCCCGCGGCGGCTTCCTCGCGGTGGCGTGGTCGTTGGACAGAGAGGAGCGAGGCGGAACAGCGGCGGCAGCGGCTGACGAGGAAGGACTGAGGAGGAGGAGGGGGTGGGGCGCTGCGGGGCGTGGGAGGCTAGGGCTTGTGTGGTGGGGCCGTGGGGGTTGGGGACCTGCGCCACTTGAGATGAGACGCGGTGCAGCACGCGTGGGGCTGTCTGGCGAATCCCTCTCGCACACGAGCGCGGCTGACCCAGCCAATACGAGTGTGAGACGAGCCCACTCGTCATTGGGCAGGAAAAACAACCGCAGGGTGAAAACAAGATTTACCAGGAGGTGAAGATCTGACGGCTCAGACGCAAAACGAGGACGATCTAATGGCCAGGAAGGCAGCAAATCGAGGGATCACCGAGGAGCCAAGTTGGCTAGCAACCTTATATATGCTAGAATAGAATATAGTTGGTAGCTCTTGATGGTTCTCGACGGCCCAGGGCCATGTGCTGCTCGCTCTTGGTGGGCTGGCTGCCTTGCCGTGGGTCGACATGGCCGTGATAGCAATTGGGTCGCTGACATGCTATCGCAGAGGATCCTAACCCCACTGGGTTGAGATCCTATGCAGTACCACATCCTGCTGTAGTGCAAATGGCAAGTGAGATCGGATAGTGCAAATGACAAGTGAGATCGGATTTGCATGGCAGCGCCGTACTGCATCATGTGCTGCTATAGAGAATCCTAACCCATCATCTGCAGTACTGTACACCGTTGTAGTGCAAATAACCAGTGGATGCTTTATGGATTTGTTTAGAGATACATCTAACCCTGGGAATAGTTTCAAATCCAGATTGAAACCAGGCCAAACCACTCGACTTCCCTTCCAGTCACCAATCCAATCCAATCCAATTATTGAGGTCTAGAATCTAAACTGAACCAAACTAGGTGTAGTTTCCATCCAAACCAATCCAGACCGTTTCATCCTTTTGGATTTAATCCATAGTTTGCAACCATGGACAAGCTGGTGTTGGTATGCAACATGAAGCTACTGATCATCTGCGTGGCCGGCCGTGCGCTTAATGGAGAGAGACACGCTGCTAGTCGCCGGTCGTGCGCTTCATGGAGAGAAACAACGTCATGATGCCGGCGTCATGATCGACACGATCGGATTAAGGCAGAGGGAGGGAAACACGGCCGTCGGATCTCCGGCGGCGGCAAAGGCAGCCCAGCAACACCCCAACGGCTAGAGCGTGGAAGATGGCTTACGATGTGCTGGTCTCGTACGCTTGTTTTGGGACGCTGGTCTCGTACACCCCTAAACAGGTGGCTGATTTGAGATCTATTAGGGCATGTACAATGGTTGATAAGGTAGTCTTATCTTAAGTCTTGCATGTAATTTAGATATGACAAAAAAAAGAGTCTACAATGGGTCATCTCTTAGCCTTATCTTCAATAACTAGTCATTCCTAAAAATGTGGTGAGACATATTGTGCTAAGAGATCATCTCTTGTCTTCTCTTAAATAAGAGAAGACAAGCCTTTTTTTATGAGTTCTCTCTCCTCCACATCATCATTTATCCTACGTGGCACTCTTAAGATAGCACCATTGTACATGCCCTTAGTCTGCGTCCAGACCAAACCAATCCAGTCCAATAAATGATAGAGCCCAAACCAGACCAGATATATATTAGGGCCTGAGACCATTTAAACCAACCCAAAACAACCCACCAGGAAAACCGAACTAAAACTTAGGTTTGAGTCCAAACTATTCCCAGGCTTAGATACATCGTTGCCTAAAAAAAAATATACTACGCCCTGGATTCTGAACGTAACCGACATAGGCGTTGCAACAGTTTTTCCGTGCTTTCCTCCACGAAGGAGTTATTTTTATAGTAACCCCACGAAGGAGTAGGGGACACGGAAACGCATTCCGAAAGAAGCCCACAAGAAGTAAACGAACCAACAGGCCCAAAACCGAGCCGCGCGGCCGGCGAAGGGCGCGAACTCTGTAGTGCGGAGCCAAAACCCATCCCCTCCACCGTCCTCCGCCATTTCGTCCAGTGCCTTCCTTCCTCCCCCCTCACTCCTCCGCGGCCCCGGTGCTGCCGCCGTCGCCGTGACGTAGCATAGCGTCGCCGTCGCCGTGACGTAGCATAGCGTCGCCGCCGCCGCCTCACCCCAACCCCTCCGCCTCTCACGCGCGTCGCCTCCGCCGTCGCCGTTCCCGTCCTACACCTCACCGCGCCCCCGCTGTCTCAACCCCGCCCGCGGTTTTATCCGTTGGTTCCTGAGGTACGAGCATTTCGACATCCCGCGACTAGTTAAATTCCACCGACCTCCAGAAATTTGGGGTGAACCATCTAGATCCTCTCCTGCTCTGGCCGCAGTTCTCCCGCCCCCGGCGAAACCTAGGGTTCGGCGACAGGATGCAGAAGCTGGGGCTCTCGGGGCTTAGGGGCCTCGATGGGTTCCGATCTCTCGCTGGTGCCACCTCTACGGCTGGGAAGGCCACGAACCCCAAGCCCTCGTCGGATGCTGGAGGTAGCACATACGGGGGCTTCGCCAACCTTAAGATCACAGCAGGTATCGATTTGCGCTCTCTCTCTCTCTCTCTCTCTCTCTCTCTCTGCTTTGATTGAGGAGGCTGTTTATTTCGTGCGTTGCACTGATTTCCCTATTCCTCTTATTTTCTGTCTATTTGCAGAGAAATTAGTCAAGGAGCAGGCTTCAGTGAAGTCTGATCTAGAAATGGCGGTATATTTCTGAACATTGTGCAGTTTTTGGTCATCTGTCGGGCACTTGACTGAGCGAATTCCTACCATTCAATTGTATGAACTGTGAATTATTTCTGAAATTTAGCCAGTAATTAGGTTTCTGCATAAAATTGTTATCTGTTTGGGTGGTGCCGATAGAAGACCAGCTGCCTTCTGGTTCATCAATGCCAAAATTGCATAGTTCTATGCTATGTTCCAGTTGTATTTCTCTGCTCGCATAACACAAGGGTAGTTTTCTGTTTCTCGTTTTGTCTTGTATCCTGTGATGTTTTTTTATTACTCTGTGTGCAAAACAGATGAACTGCAGTATCCTTGTTAACCCATCGTTTAATCATGTATGCAACGTTGACATGACAGTGAAATGTTAGACCAAAAAAGGCGGCAACACATCAATACTAATGTGAAACTTTATCGTTCTGGGGCTGCATGTGTTATATGTAGTCTGAATCTCATGATTTTATGCGTCCTTCTGTGGTGTTTAGACTCTCTTTATTTCCCCATATGTTACATATATGTAACTGTGCTAAACCTATGGCATGTTATATGAAGCACACTCGGTGTTTCTTTCTCTGGTAGTATCCATCCTTTAAAGTGTTGAACTATTTTTGTGAAGGAGCTCTGTATATTGCTCACTTGGAAAGTATAGGATATATTTCCGTCTTTAGGTTCTGCTAAACGTATGGCAGATTAGGTGAAATTCCAATTTCTCATCTCTCATTTATCTTATTTCAATGGGCTTATTTCTGATGGCTAGTCCTGAACTTATTTAAACACAGGCTTGTCCTTTAGAATCACTACCGTGTCACAATGACTTATATGGTTGTTGCATCTAGTTCTATTAAATTCAGAATGTCATATGTATGAGATTTTGATTACCACTTTACCAGTCACCCTTCGTGGTTTAGATGTTCCAGTGCTCTGTTGTCATGGCATGTTGGCTCAAGTACAAAACAAAATTATACCATATTGTAGTATTTTTACACAGCAACATATTATATTAGTTTCTCACAGAATATCCTATTACTGATGCACATGCGTTATATAACTTTAGCATACCAAGCTGAGAAGAGCAATAGAACAGATAAATATGTTAGAAGCAAAACTTCAACAAGCTGTCAATGAAAACATGAAGCTTAAGGTAAAGCAGACTGAGGATTCGAAGCTCTGGCAGGGGCTAGATTCAAAAGTGTCCTCAACAAAGATGCTGTGCGATCAGTTAACTGAGACTCTGCAGCAGTTAGCAAGTCAGGCAGAAAGAGGTAATGCTTTTTGTGGCATTTTTTCATGCACACCTGTTGTTTAGATCTAACTGGCAAAACAATGCAATGGCAGCTGAGGAAGATAAGAAGTTTTTCGAGGGGATGCTTGGGAAGAATTCTAAAGCTTTAGATGAATTGAACTGCTTGCTGCATGATTCCTCGGCAAAGCTGGAATGTGCAGAACAAAGCATCATGTCAGGTTGGTTTGTCTCTTCTCACTTCTCAGTTAGTGCTAATCTTTTAGAATGTTGACAACTAGGTAACTCACCACTGTACACTACATATCGGCTAGGGTACCCTTGTCTGCTATACTGTTGTTTATGCATCTAAACTCTCATGTCATTTTCAATTCTGTGCTTATTTATATGATATGCTTATAGATAAAATAAATAGCAGTCTGCTAAATATATTTACATTTTTTTTCGATCTAAGGAGCAAAGCTCCCAATTGAAACACATCAGGTCTGTTTTTTGCTGACCCCTCAATAGTGAAATGTTCAGCAGGAATATTTACATAATAATGTGATAACATTGTCAACTGTCCCATTTACTCAGGTAAACAGGAGATTTTGCGGATCAAACAAGAGAAAGAAGAAATGGATCAGAGTTACAAGGAACAGCTTTACGCAAATGATACTACCATAAAGGAAAAAGGTAAGTGTTAGCTTTTCTGTACCAATTTACCAAGGAGATAAGTCATATTAGCGAGCGGTAGTGATAACAAGCATTAAGCTGTCTTCGCTTTCTAATGCAGATTCTCTCATCAAACAGTTGGAGGGTTCAGTTGAAGAAAATAAATCCCGCTTATTGTGTGCTGACTCCCGCTTGCAGTGCATGGAGCAAGAGTTAAAGCTAAAACAAGATGTTTGCATTTGCCTGAAAGAAAACCTTGCATCTGCTGAAAAAGAAAAAAATGACTTGGAGCTTAGGAACCAGAGATACAGTCTGGAAGTCGAAAGACTGTACAAGGACAATAAGGATGCTAATGAATTGTTTAGCAGCTTTGTGGCTAAAGTAGCTGAGCTAGATAAAGAGCATGCATCAATGTCAAGTCATGTCGCTAGATTGCTTTCTTCATTTGATAAGTACTATGGAATGGTCCAAGAGGAGAAACTGCTGATAACAAGATCTGCTAAGGACAAATTGGAACATCTTCAAAACCAGTTTGTAGATTTGACATCAGAAAACAGTGGTCTCAACAGTGAAATTGGGGAACTGAAGTCCAGAATCACAGACTTACAAAAAACTCAAGAAGCTGTTATGGTTCAGCATGTAGAAGAATGCCAAGTGGCTGAAGATAAAATCAGAAGACTGGAATCTGAAGCAGAAATATCTGCCTCCAATGTGAAGTGCTTAGAAAAGTTATCTTCGGAACTACAAGGGAGAGTTCAAAAGTTACTGGAGGATTCTAGCCTTGCTGAAGATCAGAAGGTTTGCAACTAGCTGGTTAGGAATAAACAGATAACTTCTACTCCCTCTGTAAAGAAATATAAGAGCGTTTAGATCACTACTTTAGTGATTTAAACGCTCTTATATTTCTTTACAGAGGGAGTACTATTTAACTTGTATTCTTCCTTACTCATGAAATTGGAATTTTGCAGGAAGAGCTGTTGCAGAAGACTTTGAAGCTAGAATCAGATAATCAGGAGCTTCTAGGCAGAGTGCAGTCAGTTTTGGATGAGAAATCTAACGATACAGAATCACTGCACAGCGAGATTGCTAAGCGTGACCAGCAGGTTGACACACAAGAAAAACAGATCAGCGAGCTCCGCAGTGTTCTTGATGAGAAGGAACAGTTGTATATTTCTTCTGTAGAAAGGGAGAAGAGTTTGGAGGAACAAAAGTTACAGGTTTGTGTTTATTGTATCTTGCAATCTCATGATGTAATGATCTGTAGAGTGTAGAACTGTAGACAACATATAACCTTTTCGACCTCTTGCCCAGATCCAAGCATCACTTGCTGCCACAGAATGTCAACTTACCGAGGCCAAAAAACAGTACGATCTCATGCTTCAGGGTAAACAGATAGAGCTATCAAAACATTTGAAAGAGTTGTCACTCAGAAATGATCAGGTATCACATTTCTATTTATTGTGTAGCACTTCTCTTCTGAATCATAAATGACAGTCTACAAATGATTTTCCAGGCAATCAATGTCATCCGTAAGAAATATGAATTAGAAAAGGTAGAAATCATTAGTGCTGAAAAAGAGAAGGTAAATCATCTTTTCCCTTTCAGAAGTTCTTTATGCTAGATATTTGGTATCTTAATATGATTGCTACTCTCTGTTTATCCTACTGTTCTGAATTTCAGGCAGAAAAACTCATAAGGGAAATGGAGCACAAATGCAACGAAAAGATATTAGAGAACAAGCGAGAATCTGAGAGGTGTTTGATGCGTCTTAAGGAGGAACATGCCGCAGTGGTAGGTAGAGCTAGTTTGTTTTCTCAATAAAGGCTACATTTATTTTGAAACAAATAAATATTCACAATCTAGTTATAATGACAATGCATGTACCGATTTTGATGGAATATGTTAGTACTAGAATAGTAAACAAAGTAAGCTGAACAGTTCAGCTTCAGCCTTCAGATAGCATGGATAAATAACCGCATGTCAGACTTCTAAGGAAGTTTGTTCTTGCACGTTGCTCACTGTTGAAGAGGCTTTAATACCTAAAAAACTGCTGAGTTTTCTTGGTATCTTGTATTCTTGTTCTAATTAGACTTGACATGTAAGCTGTATAGGAAGTTATATGGAAGTACTCGCTGACATCTAAATGAGTTCAAAGTATCTTCAAGCTGCTTTAGAGTAACATTTCCATCCACTTGATCTTTTATTTAATTATCTGTAACATACTGGTGAAAAGTTCGAAAATCACGCTGTATATTTCACCAATGTACATTACTCCCTCTGTAAGCTCTTATATTTCTTACTAATGATCTTTAGACTGGTTTAAAACATCATGAGATCTTAAGCAATCAAAATACCTGATGTTTGAAGTGGAAAATGTATCAGAAACCACTTTATATAGTTGTCTAGCAATAGAAGCAGTTCAGAGATGCTATTTAGTATAGGTACAGATAGAGCTATGCTCAAAATGCTGCTGTTAATCTTGGAACTTCCATAATCATATTGTTACAAGTAGAATCCTTCATTATAGCACCAGTATACACCTGTCCAAAAGACTGTTTGCATGGTGTCAGCCTGTCAGGACTAGGGAATACTGCATACTATAGTGAAGATGTACAGCAGAGCTGTTTTTCTCCTGAAATGACAACGGAGGTTGTTTCCTGATATCCAGGTGGCAAGAATTCAACAGGATAACGAGCTTAAGGAATCAACTCTTCGGGCTTATCACAAAGAAGAATTGCAGCGCATTCGTTCTCAGGGTGAGAGTGAATTGAGGGAGGTCAGTCATAAGTTGAACCAGGTGTTTTGAATGCGTCAGGTTTTTTTTAACTAACTAAATCTGTACAAAAATGTAGAGGCTGTCGTCGCTCAGACAAGAGCATGAAGCTCAAATAAAAACAGTGAACATTCGGCATGAAGAAGATTGTCAGAAACTTCAGGATGAACTGGAGCTTCAGAAGTCAAAGGTGGTAATTCTTGACACTTTTTTTCTTCTGAAGGCTGTGAATCGAAACTATACTGAACAGTGTTTGGTGCAGGAGGAGAAGCAAAGAGCATTATTACAGTTACAGTGGAAAGTGATGGGCGAAAGTCAGCAAGTTGATCAGGAAGTTAATTCTAAAAAGGTATATGCTCTTGTCAAGCCTGGTAACTGCATTCCACTATTTTGCTAAGCAATGTGTATATGGTATCTATTTAATATTTGTTGCTTGGCGGCAAAGCATGTTAAGAATTCAAGAAAAAAATAGCCGCGTATGTTCTCACTTGAAAAATTGCTTATTATAATTTGGTTATTTTGGGGCAGGATCACTTGGTTTCTCAGTCCATATCCTGCCCTTTTATAATGTTAGCCATTTGCTGGTTTTCCTTTCTAGTTCATGTCATAATTAACTTTCATTATGAAATAATTAAGTTACAAATTCTCTCTTCCATTGATAAAGAGGAGAGATCCATATGTCAGAAAAGAAAGTCAGCTTCAGTTGCCAGGTCCAGGTCCTGAGACCAAACGGAAGGTAAGATGTCTTCTCTTTAACGATAAACTTGATTGCCCTGCATTTTAGAAACTTCAAACTTGATGTTCTATGTTGTGTTTCAGGATGTAAACATATCTGGAGTTATACACTCGCCAATTTCTAACGTAATGAGGAAGGTAGAGAAAGCAAGTCAGGATGTTACTAATCACAGAAAGGTGATTCTTGTTACATATAGATTCTTTCTTTCATCCATTTTTGGGTATGAACCAGGTTTCATTTTCAGTTAGTCTGAAAATGCATCTTTACATGCTGTGTATTTTATTGACATTTTTGGCATTCCTTTAATTAGGTAACACACCATGAATATGAAGTGGAGACAGCAAATGGAAAAATCACAAAGCGCAGGAAAACTAAGAGCACTGTCATGTTTGGGGTACAAGTTTTTCCTGTTTTTTCTTTGGGTTTGATTGCCTGCCTGTTCATTCGTTTTAATACTGTCTTTTACCATCCAGGAACCGAATACTCAGAAGTCATTGCAAAATACTGCTGACAAGGATGTCACAAAAACAAGAAAGGTATGATGATTAGTACAAACTAGATGATACCCCACACGTTGTTGCAGGAATTGCTTGTAATATACTCCCTCCGTTCCTAAATATAAGTCTTTCTAGTGATTCCACTAGATGGACTACATACGGAGCAAAATGAATGAATCTATACTTAAAATACATCTATATACATCCGTATGTGGTTCGTAGTGAAATCTCTACAAAGACTTATATTTAGGAACGGAGGGAGTATTTCAGTAAGATTTGACTATATGAACATGGATATTTGCATTAACAATATAAAAAGTAAATTAAATGTAATTATATAATACTTACTGAGTACAATAAGAATAATGTAATTAAAACATTTGAGCTTTTTTGCATGCATATTGAGGTGGGCCTTTTTCCATGCATGATTGCATGATGAGGTGGCATAGTTGCATGTTGAGATAAATATGTTAGTGGAGATCAACTACTTAGTTATATAGGATAACTGTGTACTTTAACTTCCCAGTATTGATTTTCAAAGGTTTAACCAATATTTTTGCACTAAAAGACTTTCCAGTTTAATGTTTGCTCAGATGGACACTCTTACAAACATAATCTTAGTTAGTTTTCTTGAAACCCTGATCCTAGCTAAATGACATGCTCTGTTTGATTATTCAAGAATGGTAACTAATTGTGTTTCTCATAAAAAGTCATGCATCTTATTTACTATGGCACATTGAACACCACTCCATGTAGAGTTTAGACTGTAAGCCTGGGGTGCAATGCAGCCAGGTTTTGCTACAACTTTTCCTTAGACTGTAGTCAGTGCTATCATTCAAAATGAGAGGAAAATGTTGTTCGATTGTTTTACCAGTTAGTCTCCAACGCTCCACAGTTCACTCTTTGTTTGCTTGTTATTCTCTCATGACATCACCGTTTTTTTCTATTGGTGTACCCACTATATCTAGCAATGTTCTGAGTAAGCACGAAAGAAAACAATTTGAAGCATTAGCCATGCTCTGCTTTTCTACAGTGATTGATATTGCAATAAAAAAATCGTTCAGAAACTGTCTATGGACAAGCATTCTGAGCATGCTGATTCTCTGCGTGATATATGTTCTGCATTACTTTTGACATTTATGAATTGGCATTCTGCAGGTTGTTGCAGGATCCCGTCCCCATCCTGCCAATATCGGTGAATTATTTTCTGAGGGCTCCTTGAATCCATATGCTGATGACCCTTATGCATTTGGTTAGAAGGTAAACCATAATAATATCCCGCAATACTGTTGCAGTTCGTCATTTTTGGAGAACAGTGTTATAGCAATCTCACACCCAACATTTGCATCTTTAAAAAATTCAAGTTGTCACTTGGATCAATAGTGTAAGTCCAATCAAGCTTAGAATTTTGTAACTTGTGTTTAATAAGAATACAATCACCATCCTTGTACGACAGATGGATGTGCCAAGTAGTGTTTAAATCTAATAGAGATATTGAACTATAAACTGTAATCATGCTCTGGAAATGGTTATATGATTCGACAAGTTTGCCGAGTCCAGAAATATTGTCTTAACAGCGACCGCTCTCGACTTATTTTCACCAAGGCAGCATGGTTAGTTTGCAGTTTGGGGTTACAAGCTTTTCCATACTGCTAACTGCCAACAACTGATCAGAATGGCATTAGAGTTTCTTGGTTTGCAAACATTTCCTTGACAACCTGGACTTGACCATCTATGTAGAGGTACTCTGTTTCTAATGATAGGTGATACTCCCTCCGTCCCGAATTACTTGTCACATGGGAGTAGTATTTTACTCCCTCTGTCCCATAATATTAGAGCGTTTTGACACTACACTAGTGTCAAAAACGCTCTTATATTATGGGACGGAGGGAGTAGTTCAGTAGTTAACCAATCTGCGTACTCTATAGAGGGTATCCTATGGGTTTTCTTTAGAACACATGTGTCTTCAAATTTTGATACATTTTTAGATGGGGTAATTGCCTTCCATAGTTACCTTTTTCAGCACAAGAATGATCAATTTGCTGACTATTTGATCCATTTTCATTTCTAAGAGCTGGGTGTTTCATATGCATCTCAAGTTTGATGTTATATTCTGTCCCAGATAAATTAACTGCTCCTGAATTGGAATTACACCTAATTTTGCAGCTCACGTCTATTGATGCTGATCTTAAGAAGCATGGAAACGTAATCTTGATTGCATAATTCCCTGCTGCCGCCAGGTCTAATCGATGGTTTTGCCTGCCCTGGTCATGATATCCAATCATTCCAGTGTTCGTATGACTGTTAACAACGCTGTGTTGGTGTGTCTGGAACATTTCTACGATGAACACTGCGAGTGATTATCTTGCACGCAGGTGTGCTTGTGTAAATAAAACCGACCTCTTCAACTATGGAATAGAGAATTTCAACAGAGAAAATTACCGCCAACGTCCTGATACCTTTTTGGATTTCTCTTTGTAAAAGGCTGAAAGATACCGTGCTGCTGCTGCCGTATTAGGCGACGCTTTGGAATTGACTGATCATTATGCGCATGAACCCTGTTTGTGTGTATAAATGCAGTAGATGCCTCGATAGGGAAGTATGTTAAATCCTGTGTGTTTCCATTTGGTCATGAGCTGTGAGCCCATGATTGTCTTGCTGCATGGAATCTCAGCCTTCCTGTCGTTCCTCACTATTGTGTTTGTGACCGTCCTTGTCGCACTGCCCCCCGCTCGAGCCTTGGGGCTGTTTTGGTGGAGGTCCAGCCTCCAATGGCGAGGAAGCGGTTTGTTCAGGACGGCTAGCTTAGAGTGTGGAGGTATTCGAGCCCCGACTGCATCTGTATGCTTGTCTATTTTTTCAGTAAACGACAGGTGAACTGCCATTTTTTGTCAAGCGAAACTGTCGATGATATAGGAGCGACTCCAATAGCTCGTGTAAAAACCTTCCCGTAATAGTTTGGACATGGAATAATAAAAATAAGCTCCCTCTCAGATCTGTTTACAGCCACCTGTATAAAATGCATCTTGACAGACCTTTGAAACATGTATGGAAAGCTAAGATCCCTTTGAAAATCAAAATCTGGCTGTGGTTAATTTGGCATAAAAGACAATATGATAAGGAACTGAATTCTGTCATGAAAACGGAAGCATCGACCACCTGTTCTTTAGCTGCTCTGCAGCTAAATATTTTTGGTGTGTTGTGTGCAAATGTCTGGGTGTTGTTTCTAGGCTCACATGCTTTACTCAGTATTTCTGGTGGGTCCCTAGCTTTATCCCACACAGTAGAAATGTGCAAATTGTGGGTGTTGCTGCTTTGTGTTGGCCATCTGGAAGCTCAGGAACAGAGCATGTTTGGAGAACAAACTAGTGATCACCTGCTGACTTTGTTTGTTACGCCTGCTCTTTTTTGTGTTATGGGGCAAGTCTTCAAAATGATGCTCACCGAGAGATGCTGAAACAAGGGGCGAATCTGCTACAAAGAATGGCTCTGGAGACGCCTGCCGAGTCTGTCATGGCACGAGGTATGGATGCCCTCCGGCTGGAAGATGGTGGAGGATAACAGGATGCTGCTAGGAATGTGGATGATGCAATGGCGGAGGATGCTGAAGAGGAGAACAATGCTTGAACAGTAATGCATGGCGTAAATTTGAGCACCTACGGCTACGTGTGCCTTTTTGCCGCCATGTATGAAGGCGTTGAACAGTAATGCGTGGGGTTCCTCCCCATGGCTGTCCCTGTTGGGTTGTGGGCGTTTTCAGCTGCATCCTCTTGCTAACCGTGCATGCGGCGGTTTGGTCCTTTTGGAACCTGAGGGGTGCTTAGAGCATCTCCACTCGCTGGCCTCCCAGGACGCATAAAAATCGCTCTCTGGGGGTGAGCCGGCGATTCGTTCGGCGCTGGGGCAGTTAAGCGCCCAGTCGTCGCCCACAACTCGTCCTCAGTCGCCGATTTTGGTCCATTTTTTAAGCCCCATTTCGGCGAAAAAGGCCCATATGGACGAAAATAGGCTCATATTCAGCGTGGTTCGCCGTGGCTCGGCGTTCAATTATCAACATAAATATATTTTTTATCACATATTTCATCACATAAAATTCAAATACTTCAACAAAATAGTAAAACAACAAATAATTCAATACAAATTATATAGTTCAACAAATAAAAACTCATATTTCATCACACGTCGCGCCCGGTGTCGCCCTTGAGCCTCCATAGGTGCTCTATCAGATCTTGCTGCAGTTGATGATGCACCTGTGGGTCTCGGATCTTCTGACGCATATTGAGGTAGGCAGTCCAGGTTGCCGGTAGCTGGTGATCAACTTGGGCAAGAGGACCCTGCCTGTGGTATGGTTCAGTGTCAAACACTGGCTCTTCCTGCTCGCTCTCAATGATCATGTTGTGCAAGATGACACAGCAGGTCATGATCTCCCACATTTGATATTTCGACCAGGTCTGAGCGGGGTACCGGACAACAGCAAATCGAGATTGGAGCACACCAAATGCCCGCTCGACATCCTTCCTGTAAGCCTCCTGAATCTTCGCAAACCAGGCGTTCTTGCCTCCAGGCACAGGGTTTTTGATGGTCTTCACAAATGTCGACCATCTCGGATAGATGCCATCAAAAAGTCGAGAGCGGATATTTGTGAAGGCGAGTCGGGGGGTGGGAGGCATCTCGGATGGTCTTCACAAGTGGCGGCCGAGAGCGCGGGGGGTGGGAGGTGAGTCGGGGAAGAAAATCTTGACTTTTCACCTGACGGCGTGGGCCAGCCGCGCTTTTCCTTTGCGCCGGAGCCACCAAGCGACCCCCAGCGCGCCGGGTTCAGCCTGCGGCCGCCGAGCGAAAAAAAGGGCCGAACCGGCGCTTTTCGTCGTCCTGGGGGCGCGACTTGTCCGTTTTTTTAGCGCCGGCGCCGAAAAAGTGGCCTTGGGGGGCCTGTTGGGGGCGCAGCTGGAGATGCTCTTAGTTTTTGTGTTGTGTTTGTTTTCCCCCTTTATGTTTGCGCCAAGGACGCTTTTCTTTTTTGCTCTTTTGTCCGTCTGTTGGTATCCAATCCAATCTGGATCGTATGGAAAAAATAGCTTACGTAAAAACCTTCCCGCAATAGTGATAACACATGATGATCGTATAATTTACAGGAAGTTGTAGACAATAACTTTTCTCAGTTCCTGTAAACCTCTTTCCGTGAAATATGTTTTTTCAGTTAAATAAACCTAGCTAATGGCCCAAGGCCCGCATGTCATTGACACATGACGATGACGGCAGTGTTGTGGTGGGGGTGGCGGTGCAACGGCCATGAGGTGGTGGTCTGGTGTGGCGACGACGGCCCGACAACTAGATGGTGCGGTGCAGGGCGGTGGTGCAACAACGGCGAAGTGGTGGTCCGGTGTGGCGACGACGGCCTGAGGGTGCAGCGGCGGCACGGGGCAGCGATGCAATGACAGCCCGACGTGGTGGCCCATCGTGGCGGAGGTGGCCCAACGGCGTGAAGGTGGCAGCGGCTATGGTGCGGACAGAGCGGTGAAGTTCCAAGCGGTTTTATAACCGTCAAAAATCTATGGGAAGGACAATCTTTTATTCCCTCCGTTCCTAAATATAAGTCTTTTTAAAGATTTCAACAGGAACTATATAAGGATGTATATAAATATATTTTAGAGTGTAGATTCACTCATTTTTTGTCAAGATCGGAGCAGCGAAGACACCCCTTCAGTCCTGCCCTCCTATGAACTCTTATCTAGGGTTTCTTTGCCTCTCGTCGGCGCCGCCGTCGGTCCGCCTCGTATTCTATGGTCCTTGGACCATGGAGGCGCAGTGGATCCTGGCCCTTGCCAGCTGGAGGGCTTTGTTTTTAGGTGTTTTTTTAGTTTTGTTAGGGTTTGTGCCATGCTCAAGAAGACAAGGCGGCATCGACTTCTTGTAGATGGAATAAGGTCCTCCCGCCCTAGCCCCCGTCCCGGTGATGTTTCAAGCATCGCCGGAAGGCGTGTGGAGGTTTGTCTCCGACGGATCTTATAGGATCTGGTCGTCTTTGTCTTCGGTGGATCCGATTGGATTCGATCTTCATTCGTCTATGTCGGTGCGTCTGCAAGTTGGATCCTTCTGATCTATGCTTCTTTTTATCGGCGGCGGTTGCTGTTCTGGTGCGCTGATCCTATGGGGTCTTAACACGACGACTTCCCGACTGTCTAATATAAAAATGTTTGCTCGACTCCGACGAGGGAGGGGCGATGACAGCGGCGCGCCTTTGATTCGCTCCTATGCTTGTAGCCGTCGCTAAGTGGTCTACGAACCTGAATGTAAATTTTACTTCTAGTATGCTTTATATTGCCTTGGCAGTTGATGAATAGATCGGAAGTTTTCTTGCAAAATAAAAAGATTCACTTATTTTGCTTCGTATCTAGTCCATATTAAAATCTCTAAAAAAACTTATATTTAGGAACAGAGGGAATAGTATACTTGCGGGAAGGAGTCGGTGCTTTTACGGGGTCTCGTAAAAAACTTGGCTTTAAAGAATCTGTTGGAGAGTATTTTTTGCTTAAGTTTTCATAACCGACAGTAATTTGAGGTTTATGGGAGCTATTGGAGTTGCTCTAATCTCGGAGAGCTCAACCCAAAGCGTAGAAACTTTGCGCCCCCATCCGTGCTCGAAAAGGAAAAGTCAAATGGTGTGAAGTTACGCCAAATTTTAATATAGGAAAACGAATAGAGGATCATATCTGGTTCGTAACATGAACATGAGCTGTTCTGGTGTCTGGCTGAGAGACAACTTTGATGTATCTGTGGCGATAAATAGAATATAAACATGATGTGCTCGTATCTTCAGTTAGAATTTAATTAGGAGTTAGAGGCGCCATTATTCTTGCTCTCGCTCCAACTTGCTGAACACAAATGATTAATATTCTCTGCATTGACTTGCTGATGAAATCGCGATCTTCTATCTTGGATGATGGACCTTTTTTTCCCCTCTTGACAGCTTGAATAATGGATGGTATTAATTGGCACTGCGTCATTCCACATATGTACACATGTGTCTTGCCTAATGAAACGTGCTGATTAGTGGGCCATCTTCAGCATGTTCACCTACTAATCAGCCATGCTTACTTTGTCTGACCAACCTCTTCTTTCGGGCATTGTTGGCTGGCTACCTGTCTGCACGATGCCGTTCGAGTTTGTCTACCAGCATCCGCAAAGTCTACATATATTGCTCTGCTCTGCGCCCTTGACACATCCAGGCGATCTCACGAGAGCTGTGTCGTCGTTGGATCGGTAGGACCTAAAAGGAAAGCGCGCGCTGAGAGAGAGATGGCCGGTGGCGCCTTCGTGGTGAACGATGGCCCCGTCCCGGACTACGGCGGACGCCTGACGCTATCGGTGCTCATGACCTGCTTCGTGGCCGCCTCCGGTGGCCTCATCTTCGGCTATGACATCGGCATATCAGGTGAGCCTCGGCCCCGGCCTCGACCTCGATCGATGTTTCTTGAGCTACGGCAGCCGGATGGGGTTTGATCGTTGACTTCAGGCGGCGTGTCGCAAATGGAGCCGTTCCTGCGGCGGTTCTTCCCGCACGTCCTGGAGAAGATGGCGGTGGCGAAGCACAACGACTACTGCCTCTACGACAGCCAGGCGCTCACGGCCTTCACGTCGTCGCTGTACATCGCCGGCCTGCTGGCGTCGCTCGTGGCTAGCCGCGTCACCAAGGCCATAGGGCGGCAGCGCGTCATGCTCGTGGGCGGGGCGCTCTTCTTCGCCGGCGGCGCCATCACTGGCGCGGCTATGAACATCGCCATGCTGATCATCGGGCGCATGCTGCTCGGCTTCGGCGTCGGCTTCACCAACCAGGTCAGCACAGCACAGTACACTACATGGATTGAACACTGCATTCTTTTAACAAGATAACTCACTACGGGCAGTCTATCGATCCAACAAACAGTATACTATATTATGGAACTGATTAGTTACTTCTAAACTCGATCCAAGGGAGAGAAATGGCTTGCGCAACGCAAGTACACAAGCGAACACACTGGTTTGCACAACACAAGTATATGCAACGATGTTTTTATTTTTATTTTTATGAAAACCAATATTCGAACCTTGAATGATAGCCCCGCTCCAGGAGGTCCTTACCACCATCCTAGACGCACATTCTCATTAGTTACTTCTCAGTCAATAGTCGGCTGCTCGTACTTTTGTACTTCATGATAATCACCAGTCAAGAATTATTATGGAGTAACTCTTAGGTACAACACCCTCTGTTCATGGAAATGTTATTTTCCTCAATGCGGAACAGAGGTAATAGTAATACCGAAAGTACTCTTCTTGTCCCGAGCTCAAATGAGGCCGAATGAACAGTAAACTCAAAAGATATATTAAAAACAAATTAGAAAAATTCTGAATTTTTTAAGTGACAAAAGTCTTTGACGCTTGCATTTCAACATGAAACGACACTTGTAGAAGCGGTGGCAAAAAAAAAAAACATCATCACTCCAAAATGCTTTTGGAAATGATATTTTTGGAGCATTGATTTTGTCTTTTTGGCCACGGCTTCTACAAATGTCATTTCACGATGAAATTTTACAAGCGTTGAAAACTTTTGTCAATGCTTGTCATTGAAAATTCAGATTTTTTTCCGATTTACTGTTCATTCGAGCTTAGCTTAGGAACTCCATGTCCGCATACACTGTATATACTTTTTTTGAGGAAATACACTGTATATACTTGGAAATAGCAAATACGAAAATGTTATTTCCGGCAATGCAAACATGCATCGTATCCTGATGTGGCTTAGTTAACGCACGCTCACACGGGACGAATGGGCTCGGGGCCTCGCGAACGGTGCGACTCGCCGGTAGGTGTACGTTAGAGTTTTAGCGGTGGAATTTGTGAGCAAGAGAAGTTCAAAAAGGAAAAGACTGTTTGTGAGGAAGGGCCCTTCCAAAATTAGATAGAACCATCTTATCCATCCCTATCCTTTGTGGCAAAAAGCCAAAAATAGATAAGGTTTTTTTCTAGGGGTAGATAAGGTTATGTGAGCACCGTCGAGAGTGCCCTGCTGCAGCTGAAAATTAGCTCAGTTTTTATTTTTGGTGATGGTTGAGCTCTTTTTTTTTTCTTTTTTTTTGTGAACCGAAACTTGTAATACTCAAACCCCAGCAATGTTACACTCTGATACAGCAAGCTCCACAGCTCTGGGAGGACCAAATCCTACCCAGGTCATAGTTCTACCTTCCTCTCTAGCGAAGGAAGCCAACCAATCACTAACTTTATTTTGGGATCTACGAATGTGAGTAATACTAGAGCTCAGTTCTCTATACCAACAATCAACGCCCTATGTCATACGAGTATCATTGTTTTTTTTTTGCGAATATAGGAGTGTCATTGTGATTGCAGTTTCAAGTTTCATGCATAATATTCTGCTAATACAGCTTCGCAAGCGCGTGCACAAAAATATGTTTTCCCACCATGCCACCCCAAAATGGATTTTTACCCAAAGTTTTCCTGCTGTTTCGACAGCAGAAAAAAATATCTGAACGAAATTACTTCGGTGCTTTAGAAAAAAAATGACATTTTTTATGTGAAATTAATCGAGCTCTACCAGTGAAGGGTTTGTTAATGAAATGACAAAAACAGAGTTTAAAACCATTGTCCAGTAATACTCGGGAGAGTCGTTCGTGTAGAATGAAACGAACCATAGCTCCTTATCATTTGCTAATCTGCTACAGCTATCAACTGATTGATTCAGTCTTCCGCTGACATACGAAGCGTATAAAGCCAGCCATTGTTCACTGGACTAACTGTATCTGGTTGTGGACTTGACAGATATATTTGTTCTTAGACAGCTAGCGTTCAGTTCTCATGTCAATGCTAACATGTCATGTGACATTGCGATGATATCCTCAGGAGTCCGGAGCCACCAACCTCACTGCTTAAGATTTTGAGTGCAAGTGGAACCATGGCTGGACTACCCAGTAGCAATAGACAGCCAGTCCACACTACTATCTGGCTGACCCGGTAGCATGGATAACAGGTCACAGCTGTGTTTTGTCTGATATATGATATTCTACTGTGAAAATTGCTCGTCGTTGCCATGAGTGTTTTAAATTGAAATCAGTTTTTATTTATACCAATCCCTAAAGTTGCCGTGTAAGACCCATGAAACAAATACGACTTTATGTGGATATTTTTCCTTTGGTGAAGATTTTTTTTAAGAAACATTGATTACAACTTAGCACACATGCACACTCAAACTAGAACACAAACACTCACACATCGCCTATTGAAGATCGGGTCGGAGTGGCAGAGCTTTAAGGTTGGCAAAGTCATCATGGGCACATCACTATCAACGGAAACGTCGCCTCCCACTAAAAAAAATTCACCCTCAGCTCTCTGATGGGGTGAGGGTACCACGGCCCTCCTAACCAGCCAAACATGCTATATTTTACTTTGAAGAGGTTTACGCTAGGTAGTGTGGATAATTCTAGGCCTCGTGTCGCTCATGCGCTCACATACATGCCATTGCTACACACCATGCAAGTTTCTTTCCTTCTTTTTTCTTTTTTTTCCAATTATTTTTCTCACTATTTTTTGAAATATTATTAAAGTTATATTTGGATTTTTAATATTTAAAATTTAATGTTTATTTAAAAAATATGTATTGTATTTTTTAAAATTATCAACACATATTTAAAGATGTTCACATATTTATAAGATATGTTCATGTATTTGAAAAATGTTTAACGTGCACTAACAATAATCTAGTTTTTTTTAGAAATGTTCATAGATTTATAAAATGCTTTCATTACAACTATTTATAATGCATTTAAAAATATATGGCCTGTATTTTGAAAATATTAAATGTGTTTCTGACAAATGTTCAATATTATTAGAAATACTGTTTGTTGTAAATTTTAAAATATACAAGGTATATTTTAAAAATATTAAACATGTGTTCGAAAAATATTTACTTATAAAAGTATATTTATAAAAGATATCATGTATTTGTTATAAAACCATTTTTCAAATTCCTAGAAAGATCATACATCGAAAAAAGTAAGAAAATAAATATAAAAATTGATAAATAAATAAAAACAGAAGATACAAATAAAATAGAGAAAGGAAAAAGTAAATAGAAACATAAAGGAAGGGATAAAAAGGGAATTGAAAAAATAATACTTTGGAAAACAGGAAAAAAACTGTCCACTCAGACAAAATCAAAGAGGAAAATTGACCCAACCCAGCACCCCTGAGAGAAAAACGAAAGCTCCTGCTTGACGCATTTGGCAAAGGTGTGATTTAAAAAATCACAAAAACGAACGTCCTCACATGAATCAAACTCGAGACATCTTCTGTTCGAAGGTGTGTTGCCAGCCAGTCGAGGTACTGATTTTTTGTGAACAATGAGCAGTGCCAAAGTTTATGAACTGCTAGAAATGACAGATCCGAACGCTTTCTGAAAATTTCCAGACATGCCTTGAAAATTCTGAACAAAATTTCTAAAAGGGGATTAATGCTAAAAAATCATATTTTTTTAACAACTCGAATAAATTTCAAAATTTCTGGAAAAGCATGAACATTTTTTGAATTTTAAGAACAAAATTTCGAAAACAAGAACAAATTCGAAACCTCTATTTTTTTTAGAAAACGTCAACATTTTTTTACTACATGAACACAATTTGAAAATGGGAACATTTTTTGAAAATTTGGAATAATTTCTGAATGATTTTTTTTTAAAGAGAACATTGTTTGAAATAGTGAACACAATTTTGAAACCGTGAGCATTTTTCAAACTCCTGAATATTTTCTGAAATAATGAATTCCTGAACATTTTTTTGAATTTCAGAACATGTTTTTGAATTAATGAATATTTTTTGATTTTTTTAACATTATGTGAAAAAGAAGCGAACATTTTGTGAAATTCTATTTTTTTTTGGTAATTTCTAAAATTTCCAAACAAAATTTGGACGCAGCAAATAAAAAGATGTTCCCAATTTCAAATTTTGTGCACGTACTCAAAAAATATTCCCATCATCATAAAGTTTACGCTTGTGTGTGCAACTTTCAAATGCATATAAAGTGCTCCATGTGCGTATGACGGACTCTGTTAGAGTTGTGCTCAAATTGGAACATCTTCAAAAAGAGTTGTTCTCACATATATGCAATCAAATTGGAACAAGTAAATGATGTCTACTACATCATCAAGGATGGCATCGCAAAACGAATCCATGTTTGCTCGTATGCATTAACGTTGGTGTAAATACGATTGCCGAATGACGATGATTTCATCTAATGACAGGCGACTCCTGTATTCCTGTCCGAGATGGCCCCGACGCAGTGGCGCGGCTCCCTTACCGCCGGCTTCCAGATCTTCCTCGCCCTCGGCGTCCTCATCGCCAACCTCACAAACTACGCCACCGCGCGCATCTCCTGGGGCTGGCGCCTCTCCCTGGGTCTCGCCGGCGCGCCGGCTGTGATCATCTTCCTGGGCGCCCTCTTCCTCACGGACACCCCCAGCAGCCTCGTCATGCGCGGCAAGGCCGACGAGGCCCGCGCCGCGCTCGTCCGGGTGCGCGGGGCCGGCGCGGACGTGGACGCGGAGTTCCAGGACATCCTGCGCGCCGTGGAGGTCGCGCGCGAGAGCGAGGAAGGCGCGTTCCACCGGATGGCGACGAGGCGCGAGTACCGCCCTCACCTGGTGCTGGCCGTGGCCGTGCCCATGTTCTTCCAGCTCACCGGCGTCATCGTGCTCTCCTTCTTCGCGCCGCTGGTGTTCCGCACCGCCGGGTTCGGCAGCAACGCCGCGCTGATGGGCGCCGTCATTCTCGGCGGCGTGAACCTGGGGGCCCTCATGCTCTCCACCCTCGTCATCGACCGGTACGGCCGCAAGGTGATGTTCATGGTCGGCGGCATCCAGATGATCATTGCCCAGGTACACATCCACGTCCAGTTCCATCAGCATGTATACTTGAATGGTCGGGTTTTCTCACACCGTCACACGTTTGAGCATTGAAGGTTGCGATGGCATGGATCATGGGCGCGCAGGTGGGGAAGAGCGGCGACGCGCCGATGGCGAGGCCGTACGGGGTCGCGATCCTGGTGTTCACGTGCATGCACGCCGCCGGGTTCGGGTGGTCGTGGGGGCCGCTGGGGTGGGTGGTGCCGGGCGAGATATTCCCGGTGGACATCCGGTCGGCGGGGCAGGCCATGAACGTGTCTATCGGCCTCGGCCTGACGTTCGTGCAGACGCAGTCGTTCCTCCCGATGCTCTGCAGCTTCAAGTACGCCACGTTCGCCTACTACGCCGGCTGGGTCGCCGTCATGACCGTCTTCATCGCGCTGTTCCTGCCGGAGACCAAGGGCGTGCCGCTCGAGTCCATGGGCACCGTCTGGGTCAAGCACTGGTACTGGAAACGGTTCGTGCAGCCGCAAGCAAAAAGCGCCGACGCACTCACCTAGTTAACTGAGCCCCCCGTCGAGTCTCTTCTCTATGTAAAGCAAACGAACTCCTCGTTGACTCCTATACGCATCAGTTGACTCCACAACTTTTAACAATCTGCCTTTAGTTTTATATATATTTGAGCAATTTTTGATGAAATTTGAAGAGTTTGTGTCAATTGACCTCACAGATTTTTTGGGTCTGGCACTGCACTGTTTAGCGGAGCATTTTCTTGAGCCATTTATTTTCCTCTTGAGCCATGTGGGGAATGGAGATTATGGGAGGACCAGGAGAACTAGGAAATCGAATCCGACGGAGAGAAACAAATAACGACAAAGCTAAATACCTGCCGACTGGTCATTAGCGATAGGCACGCACGACTCGCTCGACCTCCCGATAGATCACTAGCTACTTTATTTTTCGAGGAAAAAAATAAAGCACCCGACGGGAATCAAACCCAGGACGCACAGACTCCGCACGCTCCCTTCGAGCAACAAGCTACACCTTTTATACCTCATAGCATCAAAATAAAAGTTGTGCTAATTCCAGAATTTTTTTGCTGGGAGCTAGAGTCAAACTCCAAAATCAAAGAATTGTGATGAGGGACATGAATTTTTCTCGTCAAAAAATAGTGTGCCAACAGGATTCGATCCTTGTAACTTTTACAAGGTAACCCACTAGCCAACCACCTCACCTACATTCCTCTTTTGTAAAAATGAAAGCAAATAGGCTTTTTAACCTGTCTCCTTTTCTATGTTTGCACAAAAGTGAATGCAATATCCGATCTTTTCCGCACTTAAGTAGATTATTTTACCAACTCGTCTTGAGTTGATGATACCATGGTAATTTGGGTGGGGGAGATTGATGAAATATACCGTTGGTAATTTTTGTGTGTGTATAGCATGGTAACTCACACATCACATACCTGATAACTTATGTACTCGGTACTGATTACTTTGGCGATCGGGAGGGAGGCGTTGATGAAATATCCCGGCCATTTTTGTGTGAATATCATGATAACTCACACATCACATACCTGATAAACTTATGTACCTCGATCCTGGTAACTTTGAGGGAAGTGGTGTTGATGAAATATCCCCAGTTACTCTGATGTGAACAACATGGTAACTCAGACATCAGAGACCCGATAACTTATGCACCCCGGCCCTGGTAACTTTGGCGAGAAGGGGTGCTGAAATATACCCCCAATAATTTACGCACCGCAAACATGATAGCTTTTCCCTCCGCCGGAGGGAGGGGTTTTGATGAAATATACTCTCGATAACTTCTGTGTAAATATGATGATAGTTTACGCATCACTGTCCTGATAACTTTTATGCAAATAACATGATAACTCATACATCGTAAACATGATAAATTATGTACCCAGTCCTGGTAACTTTGTCGGTGGGGGTAGGGGTGGGGGGAGTCGTTGAAACATACCACGGTAACTTCCATGCAAATAACATGATAAATCACACATCGTAGACATGATAAATTATGTACCCAGTCCTGGTAACTTTGTCGGTGGGGGTAGGGGTGGGAGGAGTTGTTGAACCATACCACGATAACTCTTATGCAAGTAACATGATAACTCACACATCGCAGACTTGATAACTTATGTACCCGATCCTGGTAATATGGCGACTGTGGCGAGGGGAGGGGGGGTGATGCCCCGCTAATTTCTATATAAATAACATGGTAATAGAAACATACAAAATTGATAACTCCCATACAAACGCCACTGTGACTTTTGACCTGAAACTTTTTTGTTGAAAAACATACACCCGATAATTTCTATGTAAATAACATGATGATGTATCATCGCAGACTTGATAACTAATATTTTACGTTTAAACACCATGGTGTCTTTCATCCAAGGGAAAAAAGTTTTTGAAACATTTCACCGGAAATTTCTATGTTAAATTACCATACTTTCCCATGCTTTTAAGCTTCTCATACTGTAGTTACCAGCCTTATAATGGTATAGATATCATGTTACTCAGACCATAGTTATCACGTTTGAAAGAACATGCGGTGCCCCATGTTTGGTTTTGGTAATTGACGACAATCTCTATGGACTAATGGTTGTCTTGAGTTATATTTGAAGGATTTGTCCATAGGCTTTTCTTGAAGTCCATGTGTTAGTTTCAAGGAGTTTTTGAGTTGACCAAGGTGCTATTAAGGAATTATCCAAAGATTGGTCATGCGAGTGTTGAGCTTATTGCAAGCATGTCTTGAAGAAGAAGGTTGTGTGATCATTCATATTTATCTTCAAGACATCATCCAAATGAAGAGAGTTGCAAAGATTCAAGGTTGATCAAGACTAAGTCAAGAGTGAATCAAGTTGATCAACTCACAAAGTGTAGAAGATGTACCGAGAGGGATCAAGTGATCCCATGGTATGGTAAGCATTGTCCATTGCACTTTATGTACTAACCCATGGTCTATGTGAGAGTTGTATGTGGGGTTAGGTACGTATCCATGGGCTTGCGTCAAGAGGAAGATATTGAAAGATCGAGGATGTCGCCTAGAGGGGGGGGGGGGTGAATAGGCGCTTTAAAATAATTACGGTTTAGGCTTGAACAAATGCGGAATAAACCTAAGGGTTAATTTGTTAAGCACAAAACCTAAAACAACTAGGCTCGCCTATGTGCACCAACAACTTATGCTAAGGAAGATAAGCAACTATGTGATAGCAAGATATATGACAAAGAACAATATGGCTATCACAAAGTAAAGTGCATAAGTAAAGGGCTCGGGTAAGAGATAACCGAGGCACGCGGAGACGACGATGTGTCCCGAAATTCACACCCTTGCGGATGCTAATCTCCATTTGGAGTGGTGTGAAGGCACAATGCTCCCCAAGAAGCCACTAGGGCCACCGTAATCTCCTCACGCCCTCGCACAATGCAAGATGCCGTGATTCCATGTGACGCCCTTGATTCAATCGTACACTAATCATGCACGCAAATGTGTACAATCAAGATCAAGGACTCACGGGAAGATATCACAACACAACTCTAGACACAAATTAAAATAATACAAGCTTTATATTACAAGCCAGGGGCCTTGAGGGCTCGAATACATAAGCTCGAATACACAAGAGTCAGCGAAAGCAACAATATCTGAGTACAGACACGAGTTAGACAAGTTTGCCTTAAGAAGGCTAGCACAAAAGCAGCAACGATCGAAAAGGCAAGGCCTCCTGCTTGGGAGCCTCCTAACTACTCCTGGTCGTCGGCGGTCTTCACGTAGTAGTAGGCACCCTCATGGTAGTAGCAGTCGTCGTCAAAGGTGGCATCTGGATCCTGGGCTCCGACATCTGGTTGCATCAAACGGAAAGAAGAAGAAAGGGGGAAAAGGGGGAGCAAAGCAACCGTGAGTACTCATCCAAAGTACTCGCAAGCAAGGATCTACACTACATATGCAACATTATCAAAGGAAGGCTGTATATGTGGACTGGGCTGCAGAAATGCCAGAATAGAGAGAAGGCCTAGTCCTATTGAAGACTAGCATCTTCTGGAAACCACCATCTTGCAGCAAACAGGAGGGAGTAGAGTAGCATAAGGTAAAGTAGTAGTAGTGTTATCAACCTCGGCCAGAGATCCTTTCTCGACTCCCTGTGAGAAAGCAATCCCAGAGCCATACTATCCAGTTATCACTCATCACAATCCAATTCTCATCACCATCCAATTCTCATCACAAGTATCCAGTTCTAGTTGTATCGATCGGGATACAACTCCAAGTGTCCGTTACCGTAGGACAGGCTATGCATAGATTAGTTCTTCCCTGCAGGGGTGCACCAACTTACCCACCACGCTTGATTAACTCCGGCCGGACACACTTTCCTGGGTCATGCCCGGCCTCGGCCAAACAATACGCCGCAACCCGACCTAGGATTAATAGAGAGGCCAGCACGCCGGACTAAACCTATGCCCCCAGGGGTCATGGGCCATCTCCCCAGGAACTCCTGCACGTTGCGTACGCGGCCGGTGAGCAGACCTAGCTACCTCCTTAAAAAAGGAAGGAGCTTACCAGTCCAACCCGGCGCGCGCCGCTCAGTCGCTGACGTCTATTAAGCTTCGGCTGATGTATACGACGCACAACGCCCATACTATGCCCACGTGATGGTTAGTGCTATCAGGCCAGAGGCCCCTCGGATCAAATATCCAAATCGTAGTGGATTAGGAACGCGCGGTAACAAGCAGAGACTCACGAAAGATGTGACCCCGTTGCCCCGTCTCGAGGACTTGCGGCAAGGGCTAAGAATGCCCGGCCACGCCTCGTATTCAACTCTTGGGTACCCTCCAGGTCAACCCGCCTCCACATCACTCGCAATTATGCTCGCGCTGGTACCCCTCAGGGTCGACCCGTCTTTCGTAACATGGTTCAGTGTAAAGTCATGGTAATCATAGTAACTGTGTGTCTAAACATCAAGGGGAAAACCCGAGGAATCACCCCCGGTGAATTCCACTCGATGTAATCATCAAGGTGAACGTAAGAGGAATCACCCCCGAGGTTCACACTTGAGGGGTTGCACGACAGAGTCGTATCGGAAGAGGTTAAGGCGGAATCACCCTCGATGACCACGACCGAATAGCTACACTACCGGGTTAACATCAGAAGTGCTATAGAGGTCTCACCCTCGGCACTCGATAGTAACCTAGTAGTGTCGAGCAACTAAGGGGAAAGTGATGTGCGGCGCCGGGGCCTGGTCTTCGATCCTGTTGATCAGGTCTTCAATGATGAAGCAGGGGCGACAAGGACAAGGTGGGGGTCACTGATGGATCACTAACCAACCTATACTAAGCATTTAGGATAAGCAGGTAAGGTACAACAGCAGATACAAAAGCAGGCTATGCATCAAAATAGGAGCAAACAATAACAGTAGCAAAATCTAATGCAAGCATGAGAGAATGGAATGGGCGATATCGGGATGATCAAAGGGGGGGCTTGCCTGGTTGCTCTGGCAAGGAGGGGTCGTCGTCGACGTAGTCGGTCACAGGGGCAGCATCGGTCTTGGGGTCTATCGGAGAGAAGAGGGGGAAGAAACAGTAAATATAAAGCAAACATAGCATCACAAAGCAGAACGTGGCAATATGCTGTGCCGGGAGTGACCTAACGTATGGCTACACGATAAAGGTGAAGGGGGGAATCAACCGGGAATGTTTTCCCAGTTCCGGACCTGTGTCAGACAGATGACCGGAGGGGGAATGTTCCATGTTCAGCCTGCTAGGGGCATGTGACAGATGAACGGACCGCGTATTCGGATTCGTTGGATTTTTTTGAGCATATTTATACTAACATAAAAGGAATATGACGTCAGCATGACATAGGAGTGACGTCAACAGCCAACAGTCCGGTTGACCGGTCAAAACTGACACGGGGGACCCACCTGTCAGCCTCTGTTACTTAACAGAGCTTATTTTAAACTAAACTGAGGTTAATTAGCCGATGGGCCCCACATGTTAGTGGCTAATTAGCTAAACTAATTACTTTTAATTATAAAAACCATTTTAGTTATTATTTAAGCGGTGGGGTCGGCTCGTCAGTGGCACTGTACTGCCATGTCAGTGTGTTGACTGGGTTAACCCAGTCAACGGGGCCCCTAAGGCCCACTGGCAGTGAGCCAGGGGTGGGGCCCGCCCAGCCACGTCAGCGGCGGCCGACGTCTCGCCGCCGGGACGCTAGAACACGGCGGAGCCGCTCGGGCCTCGTCGGAAACGCGCTAGGGGCAGCCATTTCGCATGGCACCGTTCGAACGCGCGCACGACGCCGTGTCGGGTGGTGGCGGTGGCTCGCCCGGGGATGGCCGGAACAACCATCGGCGGCGAGCACGAGCGGCGACGACATTCGGAGTCACGTCGGGAATGGGCTAGGGGGCACGGGAGGGCGAGAGGAAGGGCTGGCCGGGCTCCTGGGAACACCAGGAGCATGATGGAGGGCTCGGACGGGGGCCACGGCAGCGGTGGCCACAACGGTGATGCAGCAGGGCGACGGTGAGCTACGGCGGTTGCGGCGAGCGAGCTAGAGAGGGAGGCGACCTACGTGGGAGAAGGGAGAGGGGGAGGAGCTCACCGGGTGGGTGCACGAAGGCCCGGCGAGTAACAGGAGCGCAGTGGCGGTGGCCGGAGTCGAAAGCGGCGGCGACGGCGGTCCAGGAGGAAGACGAAGGGGATCCGGCGCTGGGGTGGCTCCCGCCTTGAGGTTGTTGGCGCAGACGAAGCAGCAGACGGCTGCGGGGCTCGTGGACACATCGGGGCGGTGAGGAGGGCCCGGTGGCCGCGGTGGCGCAGCAATGCGGCAGCGACAGTGCGTCGGGGCGAGGTGGATCTGGAGAAGGGGGCGAGGCAAGAGGGAGAGAGGGAGAGGGGGCGTCCGGGGGAGTGAGTGGGTGCGGGGAGCCCGAGGGGTCGAGGGGACGTCGCCCTTATCCCTTCCCCGACAGGGACGGCGACAGGGTTCAGTGGCGACCAGCGAGCGCGGTCGCTGGGTCGGGTGAACAGAGAGGAGGGAGGCGACCGAGGGAGGTGGGCTGCTGGGTTGGGCCACCCAGATGACTAAGGCCCAGGAGGGTCAGGTTTTTTTTTTCTTTTTTTTCTTTTACCTTTGCTCTTTTCTTTTTACAGAAAAAGCATGGTAATATTTGGGCTGCCAAAAGGATTTTGTAAAATGTGGGACTTGGCCACATAATTACATTGCAATAGTTAGCACTGCCACAAAAAGGTTGTGAGGCTTTTGAAATAGTTTGAAATTTTTATAAAGTAAAAAGGCATTTAAACTATTGTTTTAGCCACAGCTTTAATTGCTTTAGGCCATTTAAACACCTTGCAAAAATGTTGGTTCACCACCAATATTAACAAATGACTATTTGCCACAAGATGAACATTTTAGATCTCCTGTCTGACAAATAAGAGTTTTTGACTTTAGATTGGATTTGAATTTGAATCGGTGATTTGGATCAAGTGAAGATTAGCAACAGTAACAATGATGACAAGGCATCATTAGAAGGGATTACTGTAGCATGATTCTCGGGGTGTTACAAATCTCCTCCACTACAAAAAAATCTCGTCCCGAGATTTAAGAGCTGGAGTAAGGGAGAAAGACTCGGGAAGGACGGAGCTCAACACAAGATAGGTACCCGGGGGCTATCTCGGTGAACGTGACATAGAGGCATCTCTCGAGTTGAAATCCAAGAAAGTCATCGAGAGCAAGGTAAGAAGGTGCACTAAGAAGCTTCAACTTGGTAGGCAATCATTCATTGCCTAGAACAAGGGGTGAAAGGGGTTCAGAGCATCGAGGATAAGTATGGCGTCTGATACCAGAATAGATCAATAGGAATGTGGCTCGTGAATTACATACGAAGTCAAGCGCAAGGAATAACTTTGGCAACAGGGGTGTACAGGAGAGTCAGGTTTTGATCCTATGGAACTGTGGGTTATGGGCCCACCATGTGGGTAAAAAAAATAGGGAAGGTGTTGACATCTTGCACGGTCATGATAGCAAGATATGTCAGGGAATAGTCTGTCAGTTATGTCGGCAACAACATCGGTACCAAGGGCGAGGGACGAAGAGAACCATTTTCCTGCTGGTTGAATGAGGCGGACCAATCGACAAGGTTCGCGTCCATCGGTGGTTACCGGTATGTCATCAACAATAGTAACAGGGTCTGACTGACAAGGTTGTACATCGAGGCGTTTTATAAGCAGGGAATTATTTCTGCTTATAATATATAGATCACAAGAAGGTTAAACAAACCAATGAAAGGAAAATGAAATTATCGGATTAATCAGACCAATGGAAAAGAAAATGTGTTTACACACCAGAATTGGGAGTCTATCCTTCCCAAGGGGAAGCGGAGCAGGATATACATGATATGACAGCAAGTCCAAAAGCATTTAGATAAAGGGGGGAAGGAAGAAACATGATATTACCCATACAACGGTGTTTGGATAATAGATCAAGAAACATTCGACAATGTGCTTCCAATGTTCTTGTTGATATTCGGAGTACCTCAGTCATGCTTCGAGGTAGCATTAACATGGTGTTCCAAGTAGGGGTTGGAGTTGAAGATCACAAGAAATACGCAATGAACAATTGCAGGAATAGCAAGGAGTCGAAGGCATAGCCAAGACATGATCAAAAATGTGTTGGAAAGAAGACAAGGGGGGTTGTCAATGATAACTCAAATCGTTGAAGGTCAAGGATGGTATTTCTCACCATGAATTCAATTGTCATCTCAACGGAAGTCAAAATGTTGATGCTAATCACGACGCATTTGTCGAGAGGCTCTATGAAGATGCCATCGAGTAGAAAATGAAGGATGAAGTGAAAGGCTAGGATATCCACGGATTCGACACAAGCTCGAAGTCAAGCTTGTTGTTCGAAGTGGAATGGTAAGATGAGGAAGATCGGCGTAAGCTTAGCTCATCGTCGAAAGTTGCTCCGGGCATAAGGACCAGGTAGCACAGTTAAAAGTTGACACGATAAAAATATAGCCGATCAGGCTAGGAACGATGTGATGGGGTATAAAACTTTGCGATATCAGGTACTAAGTGTAATACCGGAAGGTAAATCAGAGTAGAGGTTGGACGGGGGGGGGGGAATGATTTGCAGAGGATAAGTATTTTAACTTATCCGGTAAATGGAATCAAGGAGGAAATATGTTCGGAACCACGATTGCAAAGAATCAGTTCATAGATATAAGATGAGCTTGTACCAAAGAAATAATTATTTTTATGAGCAGCTTCCATGATGAGTTCTACATCGGGTCCATGGGCATGAACACAAGGGTTCAAGGTCGACTCCCACTTCTTCAATGCATAACCTTTCATTCACTCCTCGTTTTTCAAAGAAATTGTAGTGCAGAGGATTTATCTGGTGAAGTACCAGAAGAGTAAGACTCACATCTCTTTTGAGTTCACACGGATTAGGGAAGGCATAGGTTCAACCCGTAGGGGTATCTTAGGAACATATACCACTAACTTCAGGATTAAAATATACCAGCTCAAAAGCAGAGCATGGTTGACAAAAGCAGATGATAGACTTTACCAAAGGCATTATGTGTCAGGGCAAAACTCACAAGTTTAATGAATATGAAGGACATTGTCGGATAATAATCCAACCAAGGATATGGCGGTCCATAAAAGATCTGATGTGAGTATCAATACTCACTCAGAAGAAGAAAGAATGCCAAGGCATCGGGTTATAGATGTAACTGGATAACTTCAAAGCTTGAATACAAAGGAATAACGATTTTAAGTCAAAGATCAGAAGCAGAGGCTCTGATCAAAAGATGATTAAGTTGAATAGACTTAGAGGTGCACCCGATCAAATCTTGATTGGGTAAGAACCAGCTCATAACCGGAGCGATGTCGGAGACGGAAAGAAAATTTCCAAGGATTAATTGGTGATTGCGAGTATTCGCTCACACGTTGAATCCATAGGAACAAAAGGACAACCACAAAGAATTTTAAAGAATATTTCTAGACATATGGAACTAATAGTAGTGCAAGCAAGCAAGGAGAATCAAGAGCAATAGGCTGCAGAGGATTTTCGGAAGATCACATAGTATTTCTAAGAATTTTGTGAATCACACGAACAACTGAGGATGAACGGATCCTCGGTGAGTGCAAGGAATTATTCGAAGGGGGGGTGTATTCATGGGGCAAAGAACTGCAAGGCAGTAAGCTCAAAGGATTCTCGAAACAATAGAGAATTTCGGGGCATCTTGTAATAACAAGAGCATCGCGGAATGATTGTATGGACGGCAAGTCTATGTAGCTATCCATGGGGATTTATCAGTGGTAGAGAAATGCAATGGCGAAGGGCACAAGGGTCTCGGGAAAACATCGAGGAGTATCTGCAGAATCTTCTGGCGAAGCAAGCGATCATCTGTAGTGAAGGGGCTCTCCGGGAGGAAGTGGTTACAAGATCCTAGAGTCAGATTTAGTAAAATCTTTAACCCGAATAGAAGAGAGATCAGAATCCGAGAGCATAGACGAGGAGTAAAAGATCCTAATACCACCCAATGGCGACGTGGGCCCGTAAGACACAATCCAATGTTAGTAAAAGTTTTTCAGTGACTAGACTCAACTTCGGCCAAGGAGTTGGAAAGGGGGCTACCTACAGGCAGTCGGCTCTGATACCAACTTGTGATGCCCTCGATTCAATCGTACACTAATCATGCACGCAAATGTGTATGATCAAGATCAAGGACTCACAGGAAGATATCACAACACAACTCTAGACACAAATTAAAATAATACAAGCTTTATATTACAAGCCAGGGGCCTCGAGGGCTCGAATACATAAGCTTGAATACACAAGAGTCAGCGAAAGCAACAATATCTGAGTACAGACACGAGTTAGACAAGTTTGCCTTAAGAAGGCTAGCACAAAAGCAGCAACGATCGAAAAGACAAGGCCTCCTGCCTGGGAGCCTCCTAACTACTCCTGGTCGTCGACGGTCTTCACGTAGTAGTAGGCACCCTCATGGTAGTAGCAGTCATCGTCAAAGGTGGCGTCTGGATCCTGGGCTCCGACTTCTGGTTGCATCAAACGGAAAGAAGAAGAAAGGGGGAAAAGGGGGAGCAAAGCAACCGTGAGTACTTATCCAAAGTACTCGCAAGCAAGGATCTACACTACATATGCAACATTATCAAAGGAAGGCTGTATATGTGGACTGGGCTGCAGAAATGCCAGAATAGAGAGAAGGCCTAGTCCTATTGAAGACTAGCATCTTCTGGAAACCACCATCTTGCAGCAAACAGGAGGGAGTAGAGTAGCATAAGGTAAAGTAGTAGTAGTGTTATCAACCTCGGCCAGAGATCCTTTCTCGACTCCCTGTGAGAAAGCAATCCCAGAGCCATACTATCCGGTTATCACCTCATCACAATCCAATTCTCATCACCATCCAATTCTCATCACAAGTATCCAGTTCTAGTTGTATCGATCGGGATACAACTCCAAGTGTCCGTTACCGTAGGACATGCTATGCATAGATTAGTTCTTCCCTGCAGGGGTGCACCAACTTACCCACCACGCTTGATTAACTCCGGCCGGACACACTTTCCTGGGTCATGCCCGGCCTCGGCCAAACAATACGCCGCAACTCGACCTAGGCTTAATAGAGAGGCCAGCACGCCGGACTAAACCTATGCCCCCAGGGGTCATGGGCCATCTCCCCAGGAACTCCTGCACGTTGTGTACGCGGCCGGTGAGCAGACCTAGCTACCTCCTTAAAAAAGGAAGGAGCTTACCAGTCCAACCCGGCGCGCGCCGCTCAGTCGCTGACGTCTATTAAGCTTCGGCTAATGTATACGACACAGAACGCCCATACTATGCCCACGTGATGGTTAGTGCTATCAGGCCAGAGGCCCCTCGGATCAAATATCCAAATCGTAGTGGATTAGGAAAGCGCGGTAACAAGCAGAGACTCACGAAAGATGTGACCCCGTTGCCCCGTCTCGAGGACTTGCGGCAAGGGCTAAGAATGCCCGACCATGCCTTGTATTCAACTCTCGGGTACCCTCCAGGTCAACCCGCCTCCACATCACTCGCAATTATGCTCGCGCGGGTACCCCTCAGGGTCGACCCGTCTTTCGTAACATGGTTCAGTGTAAAGTCATGGTAATCATAGTAACTATGTGTCTAAACATCAAGGGGAAAACCCGAGGAATCACCCCCGGTGAATTCCACTCAATGTAATCATCAAGGTGAACGTAAGAGGAATCACCCCCGAGGTTCACACTTGAGGGGTTGCACGACAGAGTCGTATCGGAAGTGGTTAAGGCGAAATCACCCTCGATGACCACGACCGAATAGCTACACTACCGAGTTAACATCAGAAGTGCTGTAGAGGTCTCACCCTCGGCACTCGATAGTAACCTAGTAGTGTCGAGCAACTAAGGGGAAAGTGATGTGCGGCGCTGGGGCCTGGTCTTCGATCCTGTTGATCAGGTCTTCAATGATGAAGCAGAGGCGACAAGGACAAGGTGGGGGTCACTGATGGATCACTAACCAACCTATACTAAGCAGTTTAGGATAAGCAGGTAAGGTACAACAGCAAATACAAAAGCAGGCTATGCATCAAAATAGGAGCAAACAATAACAGTAGCAAAATCTAGTGCAAGCATGAGAGAATGGAATGGGCGATATCGGGATGATCAAAGGGGGGGCTTGCCTGGTTGCTCTGGCAAGGAGGGGTCGTCATCGACATAGTCGATCACAGGGGCAGCATCGGTCTTGGGGTCTACCGGAGAGAAGAGGGGGAAGAAACAGTAAATATAAAGCAAACATAGCATCACAAAGCAGAACGTGGCAATATGCTGTGCCGGGAGTGACCTAACGTATGGCTACACGATAAAGGTGAAGGGGGGAATCAACCGGGAATGTTTTCCCGGTTCCGGACCTGTGTCAGACAGATGACCGGAGGGGGAATGTTCCATGTTCAGCCTGCTAGGGGCATGTGACAGATGAACGGACCGTGTATTCAGATTCGTTGGATTTTTTCTGAGCAACTTTCATATAGAAAACATTTTCATCTGAGCTACGGTTTAATTTCTATGAATTTTCAAAGTTTAAACAATATCCTGGAATTATTTATACTAACAGAAAAGGAATATGACGTCAGCATGACATAGGAGTGACGTCAGCAGCCAACAGTCTGGTTGACTGGTCAAAACTGACACGGGGGACCCACCTGTCAGCCTCTGTTACTTAACAGAGCTTATTTTAAACTAAACTGAGGTTAATTAGCTGATGGGCCCCACATGTTAGTGGCTAATTAGCTAAACTAGTTACTTTTAATTATAAAAACAATTTTAGTTAATATTTAAGCGGTGGAGCCGGCTCATCAGTGGCACTGTACCGCCATGTTAGCGTGTTGACTGGGTCAACCCAGTCAACGGGGCCCCTAAGGCCCACTGGCAGTGAGCCAGGGGTGGGGCCCGCCAGCCACGTCGGCGGCGGCCGGCGTCTCGCCGCCGGGACGCTAGAACGCGGCGGAGCCGCTCGGGCCTCGTCGGAAATGCGCTAGGGGCGGCCGTTTCGCGTGCGGTTGGCACCGTTTGAACGCGCGCACGGCACCGTGTCGGGTGGTGGTGGTGGCTCGCCCGGGGATGGTCGGAACAACCATCGGCGGCGAGCACGAGCGGCGACGGTGTTCGGAGTCACGTCGGGAATGGGCTAGGAGGCACGGGAGGGCGAGAGGAAGGGCTGGCCGGGCTCCTGGGAACACCAGGAGCACGATGGAGGGCTCGGACGGGGGCCACGGCAGCGGTGGCCACGACGGTGATGCAACAGGGCGACGGTGAGCTACGGCGATTGCGGCGAGCGAGCTAGAGAGGGAGGCGGCCTACGTGGGAGAAGGGAGAGGGGGAGGAGCTCACCGGGTGGGCGCACGAAGGCCCGACGAGTAACAGGAGCGCAGTGGCGGTGGCCGGAGTCGAAAGCGGCGGCGACGGCGGTCCAGGAGGAAGACGAAGGGGATCCGGCGTTGGGGTGGCTCCCACCTTGAGGTTGTTGGCGCAGATGAAGCAGCAGACGGCTGCGGGGCTCGTGGACACATCGGGGCGGTGAGGAGGGCCCGGTGGCCGCGGTGGCGCAGCAACGCGGCAGCGACAATGCATCGGGGCGAGGTGGATCTGGAGAAGGGGTCGAGGCTAGAGGGAGAGAGGGAGAGGGGGCGTCCAGGGGGAGTGAGTGGGTGCGGGGAGCCCGAGGGGTCGAGGGGACGTCGCCCTTATCCCTTCCCCGACGGGGACGGTGACAGGGTTCAGTGGCGACCGGCGAGCGCGGTCGCTGGGTCGGGTGAACAGAGAGGAGGGAGGCGACCGAGGGAGGTGGCCTGCTGGGTTGGGCCGCCCAGATGACTAAGGCCCAGGGGGGTCAGGTTTTTTTTTTCCTTTTTTCTTTTACCTTTGCTCTTTTCTTTTTATAGAAAAAGCATGGTAATTTTGGGCTGCCAAAAGGATTTTGTAAAATGTGGGACTTGGCCACATAATTACATTGCAATAGTTAGCACTACCACAAAAAGGTTGTGAGGCTTTTGAAATAGTTTGAAATTTTTATAAAGTAAAAAGGCATTTAAACTATTGTTTTAGCCACGGCTTTAATTGCTTTAGGCCATTTAAACACCTTGCAAAAATGTTGGTTCACCACCAATATTAACAAATGACTATTTGCCACAAGATGAACATTTTAGATCTCCTGTCTGACAAATAAGAGTTTTTGACTTTAGATTGGATTTGAATTTGAATCGGTGATTTGGATCAAGTGAAGATTAGCAACAGTAACAATGATGACAAGGCATCATTAGAAGGGGATTACTGTAGCATGATTCTCGGGGTGTTACATTCCACTAAGGGACCCTTGAGGGCGGTCACCGAACCCGTACAAATGGCAACCCTTGGGGGCGGTCACCGAACCCGTACACTTTGGCAACCCTTGGGGGCGGTCACTGGAACCCTTCAAAATGCTCGGGGCGATCTCCACAACCTAATTGGAGACCCCGACGCTTGCCCGGAGCTTTACACCATAATGATTGAGCTCCAAACACCACCAACCGTCTAGGGCGCCCAAGCACCCAAGAGGAACAAGCTCAAGGGCACCAAGCACCCAAGAGTAATGAGCTTCTCAAACTTCACTTCCACGTATCACCGTGGAGAACTCAAACCGATGCACCAAATGCAATGGCAAGGGCACACAGAGTGCCCAAGTCCTTCTCTCCCAAATCCCACCGAAGCAACTAATGCTAGGGAGGAAAATGAGAGGAAGAACGAAGAAGAGAACACAAAGAACTCCAAGATCTAGATCCAAAGGGTTCCCCTCACATAGAGGAGAAAGTGATTGGTGGAAATATGGATCTTGATCTCCTCTCTCTTTTCCCCCCAAAACTAGCAAGAATCCATGGAGGGATTGAGAGTTAGCAAGCTCGAAGAAGGTTAAATGGGGAAGAAGACCCCCTTTTATAGGTGGGGGAAAATCCAACCGTTATGCTCACAACCCGCACAGAGCGGTACTACCGCTCGTCCTCACGGTACTACCGCTAGGGATCGCGGTACTACTGCTTGCGGTACAAAAAATATACTTCCGTACCTACCTTCGCAGGACTTGGGACGAGTTTTTTGGTCCGGAGCGATACTACCTCTCTAGGAGCCGCGGTAGTACCGCTCTGGAGCGGTAGTAAAAAATTACATCCGCTCCAATTTGCGGTAGTACCGCTGCAGCCTTTTCAGAACACCAAAACTGCCACAACTTTTACAAACGGACTCCGAATTCGATGAAACCAAGTTTGTTGGAAAGATAGCGACAAGGGCTAACACAATATTGAAAGAAATACCAATAATAAGCAAATGAGAAAAGGCCCAAAAGAAAATGGTGAGAACCCTTCCTCGGAGAAGACCGGTAAAACCTCCAACACCGAAAACATCATAGAAGACGCATGCAAACTCCGTTTTCGATGAACTCAAGCTTGTCATCAAGATGACCATAAGCTCGAAGACTCACAAAGAGAACCAAACAAGAACCAAGAAACATGATGCAAGGATGCAATGGTTTGAGCTCTCTACTAACGATACGATCAAGCTACCAACTTGAGATCCCCCCTTGATAGTACGACAAACGATCCTATAACCCGGTCTCCCAACTACCACCATGAGACCGGTAAAATAGAAAACCTATCAAGGGAAAACCTTTGCCTTGCACATGGTCCACTTGAGCTAGATGATGACGATCTTGACTCCCTCAAGTTGGACCATCTTTCTTGATTGCGTTGGCTCGATGAAGACTAGATGATTGCTCCCCATTAGTCCACTATGGGTGAGCCACTCTTCGGCACATCTTCACAAGTCCATTGACACCACAATGGATGGCAAGATTCAAGCACTTGATCTCTTCATGATGCTCCACTTGAACTTGCACATGGCAATCTTGATGACGATCACCACTTGATGCCATCCTTTCCATGGGTTGTATGATATCTTCCTCTTGACGCAAGCCCATGGACACGTACCTAACCCCACAAAGAACTCTCACATAGACCATGGGTTAGTACACAAAGTGCAATGGACAATGCTTACCATACCATGGGATCACTTGATCCCTCTCGGTACATCTTCTACGCTTTGTGAGTTGATCAACTTGATTCATTCTTGACTTAGTCTTGATCAACCTTGAATATTTCCAACTCTCTTCATTTGGATGATGTCTTGAAGGTAAACATGAATGATCACACGATCTTCTTCTTCAAGACATGCTTGCAATAAGCTCAACACTCACATGACAAATCTTTGAATAATTCCTTAATAGCACCTTGGTCAACTCATAAACTCCTTGAAACCAACACATGGACTTCAAGAAAAGCCTATGGACAAATCCTTAAAATATAACTCAAGACAACCATTAGTCCATAGAGATTGTCATCAATTACCAAAACCAAACATGGGGGCACCGCATGTTCTCTCAATCATAATCCTGTCCATCATGGAGCAATCTTCAACTTCACCTGCAACTAACAACGCTATAAGAGGGGCTGAGCAAAAGCGGTGACATAGCCAAGCAACAGTTTGCTAGGAAGGGTGAAAAGATTAGAGGCTGACATGGCAATATGGGAGGCATGGTAAACAAGTGATAGGTAGCACAGGATAGCGATAGAACGAAGCAACTAGCAAGCAAAGATAGAAGTGATATCGAGGGTAATGGTCATCTTGCCTGAAATCCCGCAAGGAAGAAGAACGAGTCCATGAAGAAGACAAACAGACGTAGTCGAACGAATCCTCACAACTCCGGAACGAAACCGAAGCTAACGAGAGAAGCAAACCGGAAAGAAGCAAGCAACATGGTAAACACACAATCATAAACATGGCAAGATGCACAAACAAGTATGATACATGTCCGGTTTATAGAGGCATGGCATGGCAAAGGTGAAGCATAAATAAACTAACTATTTAGGAAAGTTTAAATGAGGCCAGAACAACAAACAACAATTCCGGAAAATCCTCATGTCATTTAGCAATTTTAATGCAAACAACAATTTTAAACATTTTAATGTTGTTATCATGATGCGGATGACATATGCAAGTTTTAGGCAATTTTTATGAAGATGTTGACATGAGCAAGATATGGAACATTTGGTCACCATGGCGGAACGAAAAGGGTGCCACGACGGCGAAACAAAAATGGTGCCACGGCAACATATCGTTTCCGGTAGCTCACGGAGATACTAGTGCAAAAGAAGTGGGCGTGAGCGTGTCATGCAAGGATGGTGGGGTGCTCCCGGATTCCGGGTTCCCACGGGACGGCGGCATGGCAAACGAGGAATGTGCAAAAACAACTCGGACACGGTGCAAACATATGGTACATCTCATACATGCAAGGGCATCTCATCGCGGTCGTCTCGGGTTATACCTTCGAAGCGTGCGTTTTTGGAGCGGTTCGAGTTCGGAGCGGTGTAGAGGAAGTAGGCGTTCACGGGACATCGTGGTACTCGGGTCGTAGTGGAAGTAGTCGTTCACGGCGGCGGTAGAGGTACTCGCGATCTTGGCGACGGTAGTGGTACATCTCGTAGTGGAAGTAGTTGTTCATGTCTCGTGGATGTTCGGGGTCCACGGGGTCTTCGAGGGTCGATGGTAGTGGTACACGTTTCGGAAGTGGTTCACGACGATGGTAGTCGAACTTGGTGATCCGAAGGGGTACTCGGCGGATGACGACCGTAGTGGTACTTGGGGAAAAACTCCCGGAGACGATGCTTGGCGGTCCTGGTGTGGTCTTGGCGTCCAAGTAGTCGATCTTGCCGGCCTTGACGGTCCAACACAAAACAACACAAGTGCCTCGGGATGCCAGCAAGGAGGCGATGGTAGTGGTCAGCGGCAGGAAGCGGTCACCAGGCTCGTGGTGACAACGACGACGAACAGAGGCGCGCGGAGAAGCAGCCATCCGGCGATGGAGCAGAGGCGTCCATGGCCAGCGACCCAAGGCGTCGAAGATGGCCGGAACTGGGCCAGCTCGGGTTGGGGAGGCGAGGCGGAGCAGATTCGGGAGGAGGCGGTGGAGGCCGGCTCCGAGGCGGACGGACGCGGGTCGACGGGGCGCAGAGGAGGCTGGGGCACGCGCCGGAGTTGACGAGCTCCTGGTCGAGCAGGGAGCTCGGGCGAGGCAGCGGCACCGAAGACGGCAGGAATGAGGAGGGAGCGACGGGGATGGCTGCGGGGGGGGGGGGAGCTCGGCGTCCATGGCGGCATCCATGGTGGGGCCGCGCTGAGTCGAGGCGCTCGGGCTACAGGAGGCCAACGGCGGAGGTCCTGGTGGCGCGGCACCAAGGGCGGCGAGGAGGTGGTCGGGCGTGGGGGTCTCAGGGTGGAGGCGGCGAAGGGATCGGGCGCTGGGACCTCGTCTCACTGGCTTGATGCGTGCGAGCGGAGGGAGGAACGAGGGGAGGAGAAGGGATCGAGCAGAGCTGCATGGGGGCTGGATCGGTTAGAGCTAGGGTTAGGGGGGTTAGGTGGGCTGGCTGGGCCGGCTAAGTTGGCCGGGCCTAAGAGGCCGGCTGGCTGCAAGGCTTCTTCCTCTCTCTTTTATTTTCCAAAGCAGAAAATAATAGGAAGAAGGAAAAGAGGGAAAGGAGAAAGGTTAGAGAAATGACTTTGGCATGCGGATAATTTTCCCGGGCTCACAAAAATGAGCTTGATCCAAGAAAATAGGAATGTCCAAGATTGCAAGATTTAAATTCAAACTCATTTGAATTTAATTCAAATGGGTTTGAACTAGGACTTGATAAAAGGAAGGTCCAAAAATGTTCGGATTTTTGGTGGAGCTCCGGAATATGATAAAAGAAATTATGGGCAAGATTGGAGACCAATAATTGAGATAACAACGGCATGGGATATTTTGCAAGTGGGTTGCGGTTAATTCCAAAGAAATGGAATAATTTTATTATAGCTCCCTAGTAATATTGAGAGGCTTTAATATGTTATAAAGAGAAATCACAAGTGAATTCCCTCGATTTAAATGGATCAAAGATCCATACAATTTTATTTAGTTGAGGTTGAGATGCAAAGATTAATGACATGATGGCATGATGACATGATGCAATGCAAAAATAAAAGAGCAAGCATAAATGAAACACACGGTTGATCACGAAAATATGGAAGTCTTCTGGAGCGTCGGTCTCGGGGCGTTACAACACTCCACCACTACAAGAGGATCTCGTCTCGAGATCTAGGATGGCACCGGAGAGAAAACGGAAGAGGAAAAGAAGAGGTAAAACTAAGTTGCTTCTTTGACAAACGAGTGAAACCACGATCCTTGAGAGGTTGAAAAGTTGAAAGAAAGAACATAACGGAGTTGAACACAATTGACAACACTGCGGTAGAACAAATAGAAACAACAAACACCATGTGAACCTTGGAGGTTGCAAAGCTATGAATGACGAGCACAATGGACAAGAAGGAATTGGAATCACTCTGATTGAAACGAGATAAACAAGGAGCAAGGAAGAACAATTACGACAACACTCCGGTTGGAAATGGAAGGAATAGAACATGAACTGATTAGAGGATATTTGAACGATTCACCGGTAAGATTTGGAGAACGAGAACTGAAAGCTGGAATGAATAATTCTGAGATGATGGGCTCTGGAGAATCAAACTAAAAAGACTCCTGAATTGCTCCGAATGGGTGAAAAGAATTCTCACAATCAAAAACAATTATGAAAGGATGGCATCAAGCTAGAACCATGAATCTTGAAGAGAATGGAGCAAGATTTAAGAGAAATCCTTCTTCGGTCTTCAAATGTTGAGAATGATGATGAGAACCATCATGAATTGTTGAGACACTCCAGAATGAAAATTAGAAAGGTTGAACCAACGGCGAAAGAATTTGAAAGATCTTGGAGAAAGACATTTGACTGATGATAATTTATTCTTACGTCAAACTTCGAAAAGAATTTGGGAATAGCTCCGGGAAAATTAGGAGAGTCATGTAAGATCCTGGAAAAAGACCTGTGGGTTAGGGCCCACTCAAAAGATACACCATTGAATGATTGATTGAAAGGGGGAATTGCACTGGTTGAATTAAATGGCTTTAATGAGATAACGATCTCCAAATAGCTTGAATGGATTAAGAATGGAAACACAAATCTTTTGAGATATCTTCAACACTCTGGAACAAATGAATAGCAAGAGGTGAGTGATTGAGAGGTGCACCGGCATGAGAAAGCATTAGAAACGAGGAAAGGAATATGATGAAAACCGAAAGCTTGAATTGGATCCACCGGAGAAGAAAAGAGACGAGGAATAATAAACTTGAAGCTCCGTTAGTATCTTCCTGAGAATCACCGGATAAGAACATTGATTGAAAAGGGTGAAGTGACTTCACATGAATAAATGGATACATGATTAAGATATATGAATCCTTGAACAAGAAAAGGGTGGGAGGGTGGGAAAACAAAGACAACTTGGGATGAACGAAACAAACACCTTTGAGAAAACTTAGAATTGATCTTGCGGATGGGGGGAATGATGGGATCATCTCGAAGAGAAGCGCACCGGTTGGAAAAGAATTAACATGACGACCTCAATGATCAAAAGGATTAGTATTCACATAGCAATATGAGAACATCATTTAGGGAAGGTATGGATTCAACATTTGACTTCGAAGCAACTCGAATACCACAAATAAAATAAAACAAAGGATTTGGCTTGCAGAATAAGCCGGAACAAACATATGATAGAGATTCCGTCCGAAGTTTTCGTGGTGGGGCCCACACGGGCTCGAGTGTACAGCACCATCATGTACAAGGCAGTGCACATGACATACGAAGTGTCCCCGAACCAGCATATCCAAGGGTTCTTTAAGACACAACGAGACCACTGTAAAAACGACCGTGGAAAGGCGGACCACTAGACATCGAACCCCAATCTCATATCATGCATCTGTCGAAAAGATATTCTAGGAGCTACTTGAATTCCCACCTATAAAACTCCCGAAACTTTCTGGTTATGCAATCTGGTGTTGGGGATACAGGGGAAGCAATATATATCTCACCCAAAACTAACAATCCCTACATCCAAGTTGTATCCATCCGTCAACACATAACCAAGAAACCTTCGGAAATCGTGTACCTCAACCTTCAAAAAGCATCCGTTATACAAGCTATGGCAATACTCCCGAACTCCCCAGTACTGGGTGACGTCGAGGTTATCTCACCAACAACTGCATAAAAGAGATTTTCGATGTCGGCAAAACTTAGGTATTCCAGAACTGCAACGATAAAATTGTGACGACAACACCTCGGAGCTCAACTCCCCGGGACACTGCCACAACCCCTAAATGTCAGGAGGCACCAAGAACAATGTTCTCATCATAAGAATATCAGAACGATCCCAAGATACCCGCGTGATCCTAAATTTTTTTAGTGAAATTTGAGGCGAGGAAAGACAAAACATCTACGTCAGGAGACCTCACCAGAGCGACGAAAGGACTGAGGAGTAAAAAGAATCCTACTCTCCGATATATATAATCCTAAGACTCAAATTTTTTTTGTTCTAGACTCAACAACGCCAGCAAACAATCAAGCAGGGGGCTCCTAAGTCGGGGATGGCTCTGATTACCAACTTGTAACACCCACGATGCGGCTATATCTCCCACGTGTCGAAGCACGACTTAGAGGCATAACCGCATGGTGGTTTTGTCGCAAGAAGGGTCATCTTCACACAATCCCATGTAATGAATAAGAATGGGATAAAGAGTTGGCTTACAATCGCCACTTCACACAATGAACAAATAAATCATACATCATTCAGAGTACACACATAAGTCTGACTATGGACGAAGCCAAAAGAAAAGAAGATAACCCAACTGCTAGATCCCCGATCGTCCCAACTGGGCTCCACTACTGATCAACATGAAACGATACATAGCAACGACCAAGGTCTTCGTTGAGCTCCCATCTAAGCTCGGTTGCATCACCTGCACTGGTATCATCGGCACCTACAACTGTTGTGATAGTATCTGGTGAGTCACGAGGACTCAGCAATCTCAAAACCCGCGAGATCAAGACTATTTAAGCTTATGGGTAGGAAGTGGTAATGAGGTGGAGTTGCAGCAAGCACTAAGCAAATATGGTGGCTAACATACGCAAATAAGAGCGAGAAGAGAGCAAATGGAACGGTCGTGAACTAGCAATGATCAAGAAGTGATCCTGAACTCCTACTTACGTCAAACATAACCCAAAACCGTGTTCACTTCCCGGACTCTGCCGAGAAGAGACCATCACGGCTACACACGCGGTTGATGTGTTTTAAATCGAATCTGGTGTCAAGTTATCTACAATCAGACATTAACAAATTCCCATCTGCCTATAACCGCAGGCACGGCTTTCGAAAGTTTATACCCTGCAGGGGTGTCCCAACTTAGCCCATGATAAGCTTTCGCGATCAATGAAGGATATACCTTCTCCCAGGAAGACCCGATCAGACTCGGAATCTCGGTTTACAAGACATTTCGACAATGGTAAAACAAGACCAGCAAAGCCGCCCGATGTGCCGACAAATCCAGATAGGAGCTGCACATATCTCGTTCTCAGGGCAACACCGGATGAGACTAGCTACGAGTAAAACCAACCCTCAAGTTGCCCCGAGGTGGCCCCGCAGGCAGCTCAGTTCGGACCAACACTCGAAGGAGCACTGGCCCGGGGGGGGGGGGTTAAAATAAAGATGACCCTTGAGTCTGCAGAACCCAAGGGAAAACGGCTTAGGTGGCAAATGGTAAAACCAAGGTTGGGCCTTGCTGGAGGAGTTTTATTCAAAGCGAACTGTCAAGGGGGTCCCATAAATCACCCAACCGCGTAAGGAACACAAAAACCGGGAACATAACACCGGTATGACGGAAACTAGGGCGGCAAGAGTGGAACAAAACACCAGGCAAAAGGCCGAGTCTTCCACCCTTTACCAAATATATAGATGCATTAATAATATAAGAGATATTGTGATATCCCAATCATAATCCTGTCCATCATGGAGCAATCTTCAACTTCACCTGCAACTAACAACGCTATAAGAGGGGCTGAGCAAAAGCGGTGACATAGCCAAGCAACGGTTTGCTAGGAAGGGTGAAAAGATTAGAGGCTGACATGGCAATATGGGAGGCATGGTAAACAAGTGATAGGTAGCGCAGGATAGCGATAGAACGAAGCAACTAGCAAGCAAAGATAGAAGTGATATCGAGGGTAATGGTCATCTTGCCTGAAATCCCGCAAGGAAGAAGAACGAGTCCATGAAGAAGACAAACGGACGTAGTCGAACGAATCCTCACAACTCCGGAACGAAACCGAAGCTAACGAGAGAAGCAAACCGGAAAGAAGCAAGCAACGTGGTAAACACACAATCATAAACATGGCAAGATGCACAAACAAGTATGATACATGTCCGGTTTATAGAGGCATGGCATGGCAAAGGTGAAGCATAAATAAACTAACTATTTAGGCAAGTTTAAATGAGGCCGGAACAACAAACAACAATTCCGGAAAATCCTCATGTCATTTAGCGATTTTAATGCAAACAACAATTTTAAACATTTTAATGTTGTTATCATGATGCGGATGACATATGCAAGTTTTAGGCAATTTTTATGAAGATGTTGACATGAGCAAGATATGGAACATTTGGTCACCATGGCGGAACGAAAAGGGTGCCACGGCGGTGAAACAAAAATGGTGCCACGGCAACATATCGTTTTCGGTAGCTCACGGAGATACCGGTGCAAAAGAAGTGGGCGTGAGCGTGTCATGCAAGGATGGTGGGGTGCTCCCGGATTCCGGGTTCCCACGGGACGGCGGCATGGCAAACGAGGAATGTGCAAAAACAACTTGGACACGATGCAAACATATGGTACATCTCATACATGCAAGGGCATCTCATCGCGGTCGTCTCGGGTTATACCTTTGAAGCGTGCGTTTTTGGAGCGGTTCGAGTTCGGAGCGGTGTAGAGGAAGTAGGCGTTCACGAGACGTCGTGGTACACGGGTCGTAGTGGAAGTAGTCGTTCACGGCGACGGTAGAGGTACTCGCGATCTTGGCGACGGTAGTGGTACATCTCGTAGTGGAAGTAGTTGTTCATGTCCCATGGATGTTCGGGGTCCACGGGGTCTTCAAGGGTCGACGATAGTGGTACACGTTTCGGAAGCGGTTCACGACGATGGTAGTCGAACTTGGTGATCCGAAGGGGTACTTGGCGGATGACGACCGTAGTGGTACTTGGGGAAAAACTCCCGGAGACGATGCTTGGCGGTCCTGGTGTGGTCTTGGCGTCCAAGTAGTCGATCTTGCCGGCCTTGACGGTCCAACACAAAACAACACAAGTGCCTTGGGATGCCAGCAAGGAGGCGATGGTGGTGGTCAGCGGCAGGAAGCGGTCACCAGGCTCGTGCTGACAACGATGATGAACAGAGGCGCGCGGAGAAGCAGCCATCCGGCGATGGAGCAGAGGCGTCCATGGCCAGCAACCCAAGGCGTCGAAGATGGCCGGAACTGGGCCAGCTCGGGTTGGGGAGGCGAGGCGGAGCAGATTCGGGAGGAGGCGGTGGAGGCCGGCTCCGAGGCGGACGGGCACGGGTTGATGGGGCGCAGAGGAGGCTGGGGCACGCGCCGGAGTTGACGAGCTGCTGGTCAAGCGGGGAGCTCGGGCGAGGCAGCGGCACCGAAGACGGCAGGAATGAGGAGGGAGCGACGGGGATGGCTGCGGGCGGGCGGGGGGGGGGGGGCTCGGCGTCCATGGCGGCATCCATGGCGGGGCCGCGCTGAGTCGAGGCGCTCGGGCTGCAGGAGGCGAACGGCGGATGTCCTGGTGGCGCGGCACCAAGGGCGGCGAGGAGGTGGTCGGGCGTGGGGGTCTCAGGGTGGAGGCGGCGAAGGGATCGGGCGCTGGGACCTCGTCTCACTGGCTCGATGCGTGCGAGCGGAGGGGAGGAACAAGGGGAGGAGAAGGGATCGAGTAGAGCTGCGTGGGGGCTGGATCGGTTAGAGCTAGGGTTAGGGGGGTTAGGTGGGCTGGCTGGGCCGGCTAGGTTGGCCGGGCCTAAGAGGCCGGCTGGCTGCAAGGCTTCTTCCTCTCTCTTTTATTTTCCAAAGCAGAAAATAATAGGAAGAAGGAAAAGAGGGAAAGGAGAAAGGTTAGAGAAATGACTTTGGCATGCGGATAATTTTCCCGGGCTCACAAAAATGAGCTTGATCCAAGAAAATAGGAATGGCCAAGATTGCAAGATTTAAATTCAAACTCATTTGAATTTAATTCAAATGGGTTTGAACTAGGACTTGATAAAAGGAAGGTCCAAAAATGTTTGGATTTTTGGTGGAGCTCCGGAATATGATAAAAGAAATTATGGGCAAGATTGGAGACCAATAATTGAGATAACAACGGCATGGGATATTTTGCAAGCGGGTTGCGGTTAATTCCAAAGAAATGGAATAATTTTATTATAGCTCCCTAGTAATATTGAGAGGCTTTAATATGTTATAAAGAGAAATCACAAGTTAATTCCCTCGATTTAAATGGATCAAAGATCCATACAATTTTATTTAGTTGAGGTTGAGATGCAAAGATTAATGACATGATGGCATGATGACATGATGCAATGCAAAAATAAAAGAGCAAGCATAAATGAAACACACGGTTGATCACGAAAATATGGAAGTCTTCTGGAGCGTCGGTCTCGGGGCGTTACATTCTACTTCACCTACATGTGGTTTGCCACAAGGTAATAATATGGTCAGTAGTGTTGGTCATTGCAATGATGATAGTGTGCTTATTGTGGATGATCCTTCATCACTATCTTACTGCAATGCTCCCTCTTTGGGCTTTAACACTTCGAGCACTCCAAATGTTTCACATGCTTGTGTTGATAGTACTTGCATATCATGTAGAAATTGCTTGACTAAATCTCATGATGATATGCTTGCTATGTCTTGTTGCCATGATAAAAATGCATCTATTTCCTCGAATTGTTGTGCTAACAATGTAGAGGAAACCGAACACTCCATGGAACAAGATGTGGTGTTTAATGGTGCCTCAAGGGATCCTACATCATCATCTATTGCTTTTTGCCTTATGGCTAAGGCGTCAAAGGTATCTCCTACTTTGTACCCCAATATGTCTCTTGATGATGATGTTGATGTTAATGATGATGAGGATAATGATGAAGAGAATGATAATTTTTCCTCCTTAAAAACTAAGGGGGAAATGATTTTTAAAGCTCTTTAAAAATAAAATTGCTCGTTCCAACTTCATGGAAATAATGTCCATTGCCATTGATGGCAAGAAATACATTGAGGAGTTGGAATCTCATCTAGAGGAGCATGAGGTCACCATTGAGAAAATGGAAGCTCATGGGTGTGATTACGCAAATGAGATCGTAGAGCTATCTCAAGCTCTTGAACATGAACAAACCACCTCCGAATCTCTTGAGGAGACTTTTACTCTAGAACTATCTAGAGTGAGGGAATCTCGTAATAGAGCTCTTGAGGTGGCCAATGATTTTTAAACTAAAAATGAGGAGCTTGAAGTTGCAGATGCTAAACTCCTTGAGGACTTTGAGCACCTCGAAAATGGCTCAAGGGTCATTAAGAGTGAGCTCATCAAACTCACCGAGTCTCATGCTCAACTTAAAGCTTCATATTCAAAAGAGCTTGCCAAGTTGTCTTGTCCTCTTGTTGCTAATGATGATGCTTGTGCTACTAACTCTATCTCTTGTGAAGCATCCATATTGAAGGAGAATGTTGAGCTACGGGCTCAACTTGAGTTGCTATCTAGCAAATATGGGAAATTGGAAGAAAGCCATGAAAAGCTCTCAAACTCTCATGATGATATTCTAGTATCCCATAATGTGCTAAAGATAGATCATGAGGCCATGCTTGCTAAGGTAACATCTAGTGAGCCTCATGTGGATACTAGCACTACATCTAGTCAAAGTGCTATATTGCCATATGCTAGTCCTTGTAATTCATCTACTCACAATGTTGGTACATCTTGTGATGAATTGCTTTCCTTGCCTTGTTACTCTAACAACGAAGCTTATACTTTCTCTTGTACTTGTGTTGAGACTAACCATGTAGAGGAAATCAAAGAGCTCAAGGCCCAAGTCACTTCTTTGAAGAAAGACTTGGAAAAGTGTCATGAAGGGAAGTCCACACTCAACAATATCTTGAGTGTGCAAAAATCCCCCAATGACAAAGGTGGACTTGGATTCAACTCCAATAAGAAGAAGAAGTCCAAGATCATCAACAAGAAGGGCCAAAAACAAGTCAAGAGTTCGGCCAAGATTATTTGCTTCAAGTGCAAAATTGAAGGGCATCATGTTAGATCTTGCCCATTGAAGAAGAAGGCCTTTAGTGACAAGCAACAAGGAAAGCGGCTACAAGTGCATTCTCATGCTCAACTTCAAGTTGAAGAAAGGCCTCTTCCCAAGAAGTCTCAAGCTAATGCTTCTCAAGTTGAGAAATCAAGTGAAAAGAAAGAGAAGAGTAGATGTTGCTACCTATGTCGTGAGAAAGGTCACCTCGCTTCTTCATGCACTAGTGGTAACTTATCCAACCCAATTATTATTGATGATGTCTATTCTCTTGGGAAGTATAAGGTTGGCAATGTGGTTGCCAAGTTTGTTGGTACTCAAAGTGGTTTGAAGCAAAGAACCATTTTGGTAGCCAAGCCTATTGTGACTAACTTCTTAGGACCCAACTTGGTTGGGGACCAACTAGCTCAAACTTGATCAATAGGTGTTGTTGGAGGGCATTGGAGACTTGGCTACATTATGAAGAATTAAGGGGACTTCATCATTCTCTTTGTCTCAAGCCAAGTCAATTGGATTATCAAGTTTCTATCTTATATCCAATGTGCCTCCTTGCGGTAACTTGTACTTAAATTGTATACCTTGAAAGTTACTTGCCCCCTTGCATGTTTTGGTTTTGTTCCTTGCATGTGTTTGTATATGTTGTGCTTCCAACTTGCTTATCTTGAGCAATCAAGTATGTGTGTGTTGGTTTGCACATCATGTACATGTGCGTTGAGCCTTTTTTCTTCTTGTTTGTATCCTAGTTGGCTCATGTGAGAGATTAATGGAACATCCCTTTTTGGGGGAGTGATGTGCTTTGTGCACCTCACAATCCTATAAATGTGTGTACATGAGGAATACCATCTAGTATTGATATTACAAGATTATCTAGTCGCTTGGTGGTATATCTCTCATGAGAAATTCAAATTCTAAATAATCCATTAATTATCTCTTGTTTGTTCCTCTTATTGCCTCTTGTTAAGTTCTTATTGGTATCACATTATGGGGGAGTAATATGCTAAGTGCATATTACAAGCCTAGAAAATGTGTACATTTGAGATATTGTCACCTAGAATTGATATTGTAAATTATGTTGTTCCTAGGTGGCATGTTAGTTCTACAAGTTGCAATTTGCTTTTGTGTTTGGTGAAGATGATGTTGGATATCCTTGTTATCTACCACCGGGAATTATTTCCAAATACTTCTTGTCTTTTGACAATTGGTAATCACTTATGTGTGGTAGAATTTATTGATCATCTTTACATTGGCTTTTGTTTTTATTTGCCTTTTCTCTTGCCAAGGTTTGTGTCAACTCCCGTTGTCTTCCATACCACTTGTGGATCTTGTTAATTTCTTGTTCTTGTCTAGTGTTTTCTAGATATAGTGAAAGTGGTGATCCCACCTTGTGCATTTTGTATCCAAAAGCAAATTTTCTATAGTGCACAACTCGTGGGGGAGCTATCCTATTTTCTTTAGAACACTCTTCTTGTGATCCTTATCAAGTGTGTGTGTTGGTGGAAGGCAAGCCGTTTTCCTTTGGTACCTTGTGCCATCATGAAACTTTGTTGAGAGCTTGGTTTGTTTGGAACCATCCTCTCTTTGGGAGTTTGACATCTTTAATTTAGTGTGTATCAATGGATATCTCATTCTTGATGTATCTTTAATGATATCTTCCAAGTGATGATTTCTCCATTTGGTATCCTTTTCACTTGGCATTTCTTTTTCTTTTGGTATCGATTCTTGAAAGTCTTGAGCATGCATTTTAACTTCATGTAGTTCCTTTGGCATGCTTTCTTTCTTTGACCCAATATATAGGGGAAACTCCACCTAGTCTCAATTGGATGAGATGTGCATGAAATTCATTTTCATATCTATATGCACATATTATGTGTAGTTTGTCCTATGTATTGGTGTTTCTAACTATTTGGTCCCGATGAGTTTGGGTACCATTTAGTTTGTGTTGTTCTTCTAGGAACATTTGGAGATGCATTGGATGCTCGGCTCACTCACAAGGAAGGTGTTGTCACCATGTGCATATTGGAGTCAAGCTAGGATGATCAATGAACTACTATCTACCTTCAATTGGTATCTACTATATCCTTCCAATGGTATCTCGGTAACAAGTATCATCATCTACTTCATGCACACATTTCTTGCATCAACCTTGTGTAGGTTGTATCATGGCATGTTATTCATTCTTTCTTGTGTTACTTGTTTCCTTTCTCAAATCATCCCAACAATGATCTCTTGTTGCTAGTTGTGATGTATTTGATGTTCGTGTGGTTGGAATTCATTTATATACAATAAGACCATATCAAGCCAAGTGCTATGCTTCCAAGCAAATATCTTATTGGTATATTTATGACTTCCTTGTGGATATCTTGTTCCTTCGTGTTGTAACTATTTCGGGTGTACATCCTTCTTTGTAGATATATATATCATCATGATTTCGTCTACATAGAACCTTATACACTTGAGAGAAATTACATCTCTAGTTGATATCCTTTCTTTCACGTCCACCTTGTCTTTCTTATGTTATTTCTTTGGTGGCTCCGTGAAAGCTTTTGCCTTGAGTGTGTGTCCTCTATCGTTGCATCTTGTTGAACTCTTGTGTGGTGAAGATTATTTTCCTCTTGCTTATCTTTACGAGGCTTTTGCCATCTTTTTTGGTATCCCTCGTCTTGATGAGCCTCTCATCTTCTATCTTCACCGCGGGTTGTCACAAGCATAGGTTCTCTATATGCTTATTAGTAAGCTTGTGAACCCATTCGCTAGTTGTGTGTGGGAATGATAGGCCTTGCACTGTGTGCCTCATTCTTTGAAGACTTTATTGATGCTTAATGCTCTTCTGTACATTAGTCTTCTCAAGTGCATTGCCTTGAGTCACACACATCTTTTTGGTTGAGCTCACTCTTAAGTTGCCTCTCTTACTTGTTGCTCAACCATGTGTTTGTTGCAAGTACTAGGCTTAGTTTCCTATATGCTCACTTGCACTTTTTGTAAGTTTCTATTGATTTTGGGGGAGCTATGATCCTATTTTGTGCACTTTGTATCCAAATACAAGAATTCTTGATGTGCACAAATCATGGGGAGCTTCTCTAGTTTCTTTAGAACACTGCTCCGCTCTTATCATAATATCCTTTATTCATGTGGCTCGTAGGATCTTTGGCCTAGTTGGTTCAATTGGTATCTTTTGATAGCTTGCTTCAATTGGTATCTTTTGATTGCTTGATTGCTTGTTTCTCTCTTTGATTATGTCTTTGTGGCATATCTCTCTGTTGCAATCTTTGGGCCTCAATATAGTTTGTCTTCCTCCAAGTATTGACAGTTGGATATGTGTATTGCATTCCACTCTCTTGTTGAGAAATACACAATTTATAGAGGACCACAATTTATTTTGGCCTTCTAAGCTTTTCGCCCATTTTGGCAATCGATGCCAATGGGGGAGAAGTTTCAGAGAGTTTTGTGGAGAAGGTTTCAAAGTTTTCTCCTTGCTTTGGTTTTGTTCCTAAGCATTTGCATCTCATTCTCCTGCATCATTGGTTGTTGCATTGCATTGTGATGCATAATTCCTTATATAAACTCTCTTGAAAGTGATTGTCATCAATTACCAAAACCAAACATGGGGGCACCGCATGTTCTTTCACATATCATACAACCCATGGAAAGGATGACATCAAGTGGTGATCGTCATCAAGATTGCCGTGTGCAAGTTCAAGTGGAGCATCACGAAGAGATCAGGTGCTTGAATCTTGCCATCCATTGTGGTGTCAATGGACTTGTGAAGATGTGCCGAAGAGTGGCTCACCCATAGTGAACTATGGGGGAGCAATCATCTAGTCTTCATCGAGCCAACGCAATCAAGAAAGGTGGTCCAATTTGAGGGAGTCAAGATCGTGTTCATCTAGCTCAAGTGGACCATGTGCAAGGCAAATGGTTTCCCTTGATAGGTTTTCTATTTTACCGGTTTTGTGGTGGTAGTTGGGAGACCGAGTTATAGGATCGTTTGTCGTACTATCAAGGGGGGCTCTCAAGTTGGTAGCTTGATCGTATCGTTAGTAGAGAGCTCAAACCATTGCATCCTTGCATCATGTTTCTTGGTTCTTGTTTGGTTATCTTTGTGAGTCTTAGAGCTTATGGTCATCTTGATGACAAGCTTGAGTTCATCGAAAACGGAGTTCGCATGCATCTTCTATGATGTTTTCGGTGTTGGAGGTTTTACCGGTCTTATCCGATGAAGGGTTCTCACCATTTTCTTATGGGACTTTTCTCATTTGCTTATTATTGATATTTCTATCAATATTGTGTTAGCCCATGTCGTTAGCTTTCCAACAAACTTGGTTTCGTTGAATTCGGAGTCCGTTTGCAAAAGTTGTGGCTGTTTTGGTAAAGGCTGCAGCGGTACTACCGCGACTAGAGCGGATGTAATTTTTTACTACCGCTCCAGAGCGGTACTACCGCTGCTCCTGAGCGGTAGTACCGCTCCAGAAGTACTACCGTGGCTCCTAAGCGGTAGTACCGCCCCGGACCAAAATCTCGTGTTTTCTCTCTCGTTTGGGCTGTTTTGACCGTGCTAAGCGGTAGTACCGCTCCTCCAAGCGGTAGTACCGCTTGTGCACGACCTGAGCACATAACGGTTGGATTCGGGAGGTCCTATAAAAGGGGGTCTTCTTCCCCAATGAACCTAATCCTTTGAGCTCGTGTTCTTCCCCCATTGTTGACCTTCTTCGAGCTTGCTAACTCTCAATCCCTCCATGGATTCTTGCTAGTTCTTGAGGGAAAAGAGAGAGGAGATCTAGATCCACGTTTCCACCAATCACTTTCTCCTCTAAGTGAGGGGAACCCCTTGGATCTAGATCTTGGAGTTCTTCGTGTTCTTCTTTCGTTCTTCCTCTCATTTTCCTCCCTAGCATTAGTTGCTTTGGTGGGATTTGGGAGAGAAGGACTTGGGCACTCCGTGTGCCCTTGCCATTGCATTTGGTGCATCGGTTTGAGTTCTCCACGGTGATACGTGGAAGTGAAGTTTGAGAAGCTTATTACTCTTGGGTGTTTGGGCACCCTAGAGCTTGTTCCTCTTGGGTGCCTTGGTGCCCTAGACGGTTGGTGGTGTTCGAAGCTCAATCATTGTGGTGTAAAGCTCCGGGCAAGCGTCGGGGTCTCCAATTAGGTTGTGGAGATCGCCCCGAGCAATTTGACGGGTACCGGTGACCGCCCCCAAGGGTTGCCAAAGTGTACGGGTTCGGTGACCGCCCCCAAGGGTCGCCATTTGTACGGGTTCGGTGACCGCCCTCAAGGGTCCCTTAGTGGAATCACGGCATCTTGCATTGTGCGAGGGCGTGAGGAGATTACGGTGGCCCTAGTGGCTTCTTGGGGAGCATTGTGCCTCCACACCGCTCCAAACGGAGATTAGCATCCGCAAGGGTGTGAACTTCGGGATACATCGTCGTCTCCGCGTGCCTCGGTTATCTCTTACCCGAGCCCCTTTACTTATGCACTTTACTTTGTGATAGCCATATTGTTCTTTGTCATATATCTTGCTATCACATAGTTGCTTATCTTGCTTAGCATAAGTTGTTGGTGCACATAGGTGAGCCTAGTTGTTGTAGGTTTTGTGCTTGACAAATTAACCGCTAGGTTTATTCCGCATTTGTTCAAGCCTAAACCGTAATTATTTTAAAGCGCCTATTCACCCCCCCTCTAGGCGACATCCTCGATCTTTCAATTGGTATCAGAGCCTCGTCTCTCTTTGTTAGGCTTAACCGCCTAGAGAGTAAAGATGTCGACTAGGGGATTAGGATTCTCTGACACTCTTAGTTTCGATGGCACAAATTTTGATGTTTGGGTAATTCGCATGCTTAATCTCTTTAGGGTCATGGACCCAAATTTAGAGCGAATTGTAGATATGGGTTTTTCTCCTCCAAAGGATCCCCAAAGATTATCTTTAGAGGATGAGAAAAACTCTTATCTCAATGCTCAAGCTTCTAATGTGCTTTTTGATGCTTTGAGCAATGTAGTTATTTTTCAACTCATGCCGTTCCGGGATGCTCATGAGTTGTGGACAAAGCTTCAAGATAAATATGGTGTGTCCAATATTTGTGGGGATGATTGTTCCCCCTCCACCTCCGGTCGTATAGTCTTCTCAACTTCTTCTACTTCACCTACATGTGGTTTGCCACAAGGTAATGATATGGTGAGTAGTGTTGGTCATTGCAATGGTGATAGTATGCTTATTGTGGATGATCCTTCATCACTATATTATTGCAATGCTCCTTCTTTGGGCTTTAACACTTCGAGCACTCCAAATGTTTCACATGCTTGTGTTGATAGTCCTTGCATATCATGTAGAAATTGCTTGACTAAATCGCATGATGATATGCTTGCTATGTCTTGTTGCCATGATAAAAATGCATCTATTTCCTCGAATTATTGTGCTAACAATGTAGAGGAAACTGAACACTCCATGGAACAAGATGTGGTGTTTAATGGTGCCTCAAGGGATCCTACATCATCATCTATTGCTTTTTGCCTTATGGCTAAGGCATCAAAGGTATCTCCTACTTTGTACCCCAATATGTCTCTTGATGATGATGTTGATGCTAATGATGATGAGGATAATGATGAAGAGAATGATAATGTTGCCTCCTTAAAAACTAAGGGGGAGATGATTTTTAAAGCTCTTCATAAAAATAAAATTGCTCGTTCCAACTTCATGGAAATTATGTCCATTGCCATTGAGGGCAAGAAATATATTGAGGAGTTGGAATCTCATCTCGAGGAGCATGAGGTCACCATTGAGAAAATGGAAGCTCATGGGCGTGATTACGCAAATGAGATCGCGGAGCTATCTCAAGCTCTTGAACATGAACAAACCACCTCCGAATCTCTTGAGGAGACTTTTGCTCTAGAATTATCTAGAGTGAGGGAATCTCATGATAGAGCTCTTGAGGTGGCCAACGATTTCAAAACTAAAAATGCTAAGCTTGAAGTTTCTCATGCTAGACTCCTTGAGGATTTTGAGCACCTCGAAAATGGCTCAAGGGTCATCAAGGGTGAGCTCATCAAACTCACCGAGTCTCATGCCCAACTTGAAGCTTCTTATTTAAAAGAGCTTGCCAAGTTGCCTTCTCCTCTTGTTGTTAATGATGATGCTTGTGCTACTAATTCTATTACTTGTGAAGCATCCATTTTGAAGGAGAATGTTGAGCTACGGGCTCAACTTGAGGTGCTATCTAGCAATTATGGGAAATTGGAAGAAAGTCATGAAAAGCTCTCAAGCTCTCATGATGATCTTCTAGTATCCCATAGTGTGCTAAAGATAGCTCATGAGGCCATGATTGCTAAGGTAACATCTAGTGAGCCTCATGTGGATACTAGCACTACTTCTAGTCAAAATAGTATATTGCCATGTGCTAGTCCTTGTAATTCATCTACTCACAATGTTGGTACATCTTGTGATGAATTGCTTTCCTTGCCTTGTTGCTCTAACGATGAAGCTTATACTTCCTCTAGTACTTGTGTTGAGACTAACCATGTAGAGGAAATCAAAGAGCTCAAGGCCCAAGTCACTTCTTTGAAGAAAGACTTGGAAAAGTGTCATGAAGGGAAGGCCACACTCAACAATATCTTGAGTGTGCAAAAATCCCCCAATGACAAAGGTGGACTTGGATTCAACTCCAACAAGAAGAAGAAGTCCAAGTTGAACAAGAAGAAGGGCCAAGAACAAGTCAAGAATTCGGCCAAGATTGTTTGCTTCAAGTGCAAAGTCGAAGGGCATCATGTTAGATCTTGCCCATTGAAGAAGAAGGCCATTAGTGTCAAGCAACAAGGGAAGAGGGCACAAGTTCAATCTCATGCTCAACATCAAGTTGAAGAAAGGCCTCTTCCCAAGAAGACTCAAGTTAATGCTTCTCAAATTGAGAAATCAAGTGAGAAGAAAGTGAAGAGTAGACGTTGCTACTTATGTCGTGAGAAAGGTCACGTCGCTTCTTCATGCACTAGTGGTAACTTATCCAACCCAATTATTATTGATGATATCTATTCTCTTGGTAAGGATAAGGTTGGCAATGTGTTTGCCAAGTTTGTTGGTACTCAAAGTGGTGTCAAGCAAAGAACCATTTGGGTAGCCAAACCTATTGTGACTAACCTCTTAGGACCCAACTTGGTTGGGGACCAACAAGCTCAAACTTGATCAATAGGTGTTGTTGGAGGGCATTGGAGACTTGGCTACATTATGAAGAATTAAGGGGACTTCATCATTCTCTTTGTCTCAAGCCAAGTCAATTGGATTATCAAGTTTCTATCTTATATCCAATGTGCCTCCTTGCGGTAACTTGTACTTAAATTGTTTACATTGAAAGTTACTTGCCCCCTTGCATGTTTTGGTTTTGTTCCTTGCATGTGTTTGTATATGTTGTGCTTCCAACTTGCTTATCTTGAGCAATCAAGTATGTGTGTGTTGGTTTGCACATCATGTACGTGTGTGTCGTGCGTTGAGCCTTTTTGCTTCTTGTTTGTATCCTAGTTGGCTCGTGTGAGAGATTAATGGAACATCCCATTTTGGGGGAGTGATGTGCTTTGTGCACCTCACAATCCTATAAATGTGTGTACATGAGGAATACCATCTAGTATTGATATTACAAGATTATCTAGTCGCTAGGTGGTATATCTCTCATGAGAAATTCAAATTCTAAAAAGTCCATTGATTATCTCGTGTTGGATCCTCTTATTGCCTCTTGTTAAGTTCTTATTGGTATCACATTATGGGGGAGTAATATGCTAAGTGCATATTACAAGCCTAGAAAATGTGTACATTTGAGATATTGTCACCTAGAATTGATATTGTAAATTATCTTGTTCCTAGGTGGCATGTTAGCTCTACAAGTTGCAATTTGCTTTTTGTTTGGAGTGAAGATGATGTCGGATATCCTTGCTATCTACCACCGGGAATTATTTCCAAATACTTCTTGTCTTTTGACAATTGGTAATCACTTATGTGTGGTAGAATTTAATTGATCATCTTTACATTGGCTTTTGTTTTATTTGCCTTTTCTCTTGCCAAGGTTTGTGTCAACTCCCGTTGTCTTCCCTACCACTTGTGGATCTTGTTTATTTCTTGTTCTTGTCTAGTGTTTTCTAGATATAGTGAAAGTGGTGATCCCACCTTGTGCATTTTGTATTCAAATGCAAATCCTATATAATGCACAACTCGTGGGGGAGCTATCCTATTTTCTTTAGAACACTCTTCTTGTGATCCTTATCAAGTGTGTTTTGGTGGAAGGCAAGCCATTTCTTTTTGGTACTTTGTGCCATCATGAAACTTTGTTGAGAGCCTGGTTTGTTTGGAACCATCCTCTCTTTGGGAGTTTGACATCTTTAGTTTAGTGTGTATCAATGGATATCTCATTCCTTGATGTATCTTTAATGATATCTTCCAAGTGATGATTTCTCCATTTGGTATCCTTTTCACTTGGCATTTCTTTGTTTTTGGTTTCGGGTTTTGAAAGTCTTGAGCATGCATGTTTACTTCATGTATTTCATTTGGCATGCTTTCTTTCTTTGACTCAATATATAGGGGAAACTCCACCTAGTCTCAATTTGGATGAGATGTGCATGAAATTCATTTTCATATCTATATGCACATATTTATGTGGAGTTTGTCCTATGTATTGGTGTTTCTAACTATTTGGTCCCGATGAGTTTGGGTACCGTTTAGTTTGTGTTGTTCTTCTAGGAACATTTGGAGATGCATTGGATGCTCGGCTCACTCACAAGGAAGGTGTTGTCACCATGTGCATATTGGAGTCAAGCAAGGATGATCAATGAACTACTATCTACCTTCAATTGGTATCTACTACATCCTTCCAATGATATCTCGGTAACAAGTATCTATTCATGCTTTCTCCTCTTGCATTCAACCTTGTGTAGGTTGCATCTTGGCATGATATTCATTTCATATCTTGTGATACTTGTTTCCTTTCTCAAAGCATCCCAACGATGATCTCTTGTTGCTAGTTGTGATGCCTTTGATGGATGTGTGTTTGGACTTCATTTATATACAATAAGACCATATCTAGCCAAGTGCTATGCTTTCAAGCAAATATCTTATTGGTATATTTATGACTTCCTTGTGGATATCTTGTTCCTTCGTGTTGTAACTATTTCGGGTGTACATCCTTCTTTGTAGATATATATATCATCATGATTTCGTCTACATAGAACCTTATACACTTGAGAGAAATTACATCTCTAGTTGATATCTTTCTTTCACGTCCACCTTGTCTTTCTTATGTTATTTCTTTGGTGGCTCCGTGAAAGCTTTTGCCTTGAGTGCGTGTCCTCTATCGTTGCATCTTGTTGCACTCTTGTGTGGTGAAGATTATTTTCCTCTTGCTTATCTTTACGAGGTTTTTGCCATCTTAATTGGTATCCCTCGTCTTGATGAGCCCCCCCTCGTCTATCTTCACCACGGGTTGTCACAAGCATAGGTTCTCTTTTGCTTATTAGTAAGCTTGTGAACCCTTTTGCCAGTTGTGTGTGGGAATGATAGGGCTTGCACCGTGTGCCTCATTCTTTCAAGACTATGTTAATGCTTAATGCTCATCATAATTTTAGTCTTCTCAAATGCTTCGCCATGACTCACACACATCATTTTGGTTGAGCCTATTCTTAAGTTGCCTCTTTTACATGTTGCTCAACCATGTGCTTGTTGCAAGTGCTAGGCTTTGTTTCCTATAGGCTCACTTGCACTGGATGTAAGTTTCTATTGATTTTGGGGGAGGTATGATCCTTTTTGTGCACTTTGTATTCAAATACAAAAATTCTTATGTGTGCACAAATCATGGGGAGCGTCTCCAGTTTCTTTAGAACACTCCTTCGCTCATATAATTTATTCATTCATGTGGCATGTAGGATCATTGGTCTAGTTGGCTCAATTGATATTTGTTGATTGCTTGCTTCAATTGGTATCTTTTAATTGCTTGATTGCTTGTTTCTCGCTTTCTTATGTCTTTGTGGCATATCTTTCTTTTGTGAACTTTGGGCCTAAATATAGTTTGTTTTCCTCCTAGTATTTACCGTCAAACTTGTGTATTGCATTCCTCTCTCTTGTTGAGAAATACACAATTTATGGAGGACCACAATTTATATTGGCCTTCTTAGATTTTTTCCCATTTTGGCAATCGATGCCAATGGGGGAGAAGTTTCAGAGAGTTTTGTGGAGAAGTTTAGAGAGTTATCTCTTCTTGCTTTGTTTTTGTTCCTTAGCATTTGCATCTCATTCGCATGCACTATTAGTTGTTGCATTGCATGGTGATGCATAATTCCTTATATAAACTCTCTTGAAAGTGATTGTCATCAATTACCAAAATGGGGGAGATTGAAAGAACATGCGGTGCCCCCATGTTTGGTTTTGGTAATTGATGACAATCTCTATGGACTAATGGTTGTCTTGAGTTATATTTGAAGGATTTGTCCATAGGCTTTTCTTGAAGTCCATGTGTTGGTTTCAAGGAGTTTTTGAGTTGACCAAGGTGCTATTAAGGAATTATCCAAAGATTGGTCATGCGAGTGTTGAGCTTATTGCAAGCATGTCTTGAAGAAGAAGGTTGTGTGATCATTCATGTTTACCTTCAAGACATCATCCAAATGAAGAGAGTTGCAAAGATTCAAGGTTGATCAAGACTAAGTCAAGAGTGAATCAAGTTGATCAACTCACAAAGCGTAGAAGATGTACCGAGAGGGATCAAGTGATCCCATGGTATGGTAAGCATTGTCCATTGCACTTTATATACTAACCCATGGTCTATGTGAGAGTTGTATGTGGGGTTAGGTATGTATCCATGGGCTTGCGTCAAGAGGAAGATATCATACAACCCATGGAAAGGATGACATCAAGTGGTGATCGTCATCAAGATTGCCGTATGCAAGTTCAAGTGGAGCATCATGAAGAGATCAAGTGCTTGAATCTTGCCATCCATTGTGGTGTCAATGGACTTGTGAAGATGTGCCGAAGAGTGGCTCACCCATAGTGAACTATGGGGGAGCAATCATCTAGTCTTCATCGAGCCAACGCAATCAAGAAAGGTGGTCCAACTTGAGGGAGTCAAGATCGTCTTCATCTAGCTCAAGTGGACCATGTGCAAGGCAAAGGTTTTCCCTTGATAGGTTTTCTATTTTACCGGTCTTGTGGTGGTAGTTGGGAGACCGAGTTATAGGATCGTTTGTCGTACTATCAAGGGGGCCTCTCAAGTTGGTAGCTTGATCGTATCGTTAGTAGAGAGCTCAAACCATTGCATCCTTGCATCATGTTTCTTGGTTCTTGTTTGGTTATCTTTGTGAGTCTTAGAGCTTATGGTCATCTTGATGACAAGCTTGAGTTCATCGAAAACGGAGTTCGCATGCGTCTTCTATGATATTTTCGGTGTTGGAGGTTTTACCGATCTTATCCGATGAAGGGTTCTCACCATTTTCTTATGGGACTTTTCTCATTTGCTTATTCTTGATATTTTCTATCAATATTGTGTTAGCCCATGTCATTAGCTTTCCAACAAACTTGATTTCGTTGAATTCGGAGTCCGTTTGCAAAAGTTGTGGCTGTTTTGGTAAAGGCTGCAGCGGTACTACCGCGACTAGAGCGGATGTAATTTTTTACTACCTCTCCAGAGCGGTACTACCGCGGCTCCTGAGCGGTAGTACCGCTCCAGAGCAGTACTACCATGGCTCCTAAGCGGTAGTACCGCCTCGGACCAAAAACTCGTGTTTTCTCTCTCGATTGGGCTGTTTTGACCGTGCTAAGCGGTAGTACCGCTCCTTCAAGCATTAGTACCGCTTGTGCACGACCTGAGCACATAACGGTTGGATTTGGGAGGTCCTATAAAAGGGGGTCTTCTTCCCCAATGAACCTAATCCTTTGAGCTCGTGTTCTTCCCCCATTATTGACCTTCTTCGATCTTGCTAACTCTCAATCCCTCCATGGATTCTTCCTAGTTCTTGAGGAAAAAGAGAGAGGAGATCTAGATCCACGTTTCCACCAATCACTTTCTCCTCTAAGTGAGGGGAACCCCTTGGATCTAGATCTTGGAGTTCTTCGTGTTCTTCTTTCGTTCTTCCTCTCATTTTCCTCCCTAGCATTAGTTGCTTTGGTGGGATTTGGGAGAGAAGGACTTGGGCACTCCGTGTGCCCTTGCCATTGCATTTGGTGCATCGGTTTGAGTTCTCCACGGTGATACGTGGAAGTGAAGTTTGAGAAGCTTATTACTCTTGGGTGTTTGGGCACCTTAGAGCTTGTTCCTCTTGGGTGCCTTGGTGCCCTAGACGGTTGGTGGTGTTTGGAGCTCAATCATTGTGGTGTAAAGCTCCGGGCAAGCGTCGGGGTCTCCAATTAGGTTGTGGAGATCGCCCTGAGCAATTTGACGGGTACCGGTGACCGCCCCCAAGGATTACCAAAGTGTACGGGTTCGGTGACCGCCCCCAAGGGTCGCCATTTATACGGGTTCGGTGACCGCCTTCAAGGGTCCCTTAGTGGAATCACGGCATCTTGCATTGTGCGAGGGCGTGAGGAGATTACGGTGGCCCTAGTGGCTTCTTGGGAAGCATTGTGCCTCCACACCGCTCCAAACAGAGATTAGCATCCGCAAGGGTGTGAACTTCAGGATACATCGTCGTCTCCGCGTGCCTCGGTTATCTCTTACCCGAGCCCCTTTACTTATGCACTTTACTTTGTGATAGCCATATTGTTCTTTGTCATATATCTTGCTATCACATAGTTGCTTATCTTGCTTAGCATAAGTTGTTGGTGCACATAGGTGAGCCTAGTTGTTGTAGGTTTTGTGCTTGACAAATTAACCGCTAGGTTTATTCCGCATTTGTTCAAGCCTAAACCGTAATTATTTTAAAGCGCCTATTCACCCCCCCTCTAGGCAACATCCTCGATCTTTCAACGTTGGTCATTGCCAAAGTTACCAAGCCAAACTTTATTTTTTCTTTTGATATGGCAGAAATAAGAAAGGTTCAAATAACATTGTCATTCTACAATAGACAACAACCAAAGGTGGCTTAGTTGGTTATTAGGCTCGATAGGTATTACATAGACCTGGGTTCAAATCCTCTTTCAAGCACTTTTATTTCTTTTCATATTATGCAGCGAAAAACCAGAAAAAACCACTAGCAATTTACTATGGTTTTTGAGAGAAGGAAAAAAAATCAGTAGAAGCGGGAGGAACGACGCAGCGGGACGAGCCGTTAGCACAGTCCAACGAATAAACCTAGAATTGTTTTTTTGACGAAAAGACTGAACTCCATATTAATAAAACCATCCCTTACTATGCACCCTCAGCAGATTGAGAGTAGGCTTTAATCGTTCCTTCAAAATTTTCCTCCGTTTGTTCATTTCTTTCATTTGTATATATTTAAAAAATATTCTATATATATATATATTTCTTATTTAAAAAAATAGTAATTCTTTTTTAACTGTGTATAAAATAATGTTTTAGATGTGTACAAAACTATACAATGTGTATGAAAAATAGGATTAGAAACATATACTCCCTCCGTCCGAAAATACTTGTCATCAAAATGAATAAAAAAATATATCTAGACGTATTTTAGTTGTAGATACATCTTTTTTTATCCATTTTGGTGACAAGTATTTTCGGACGGAGGGAGTATTTGAAAAGAAATGTTAATCATGTATTTAAAAGTATCGATCATACATAAAAAATGTTCCTTATGTATATGAAAAATATAGAATGTACTCTCTCCATATAAAAAACTAGCCTACAAAAGCGTATTATATTTCGGTACAGAAGTAGTATATGTTAAAAAGTAGGCATCAAAACATATATTTGACAAAACTGTTAACTATATGTATTAAAAATGTTCAACAGGTACCAAAATAATGTTTCAGATGTATACAAAAAATATACTATGTATATAAAAATTAACACATCATAATATATACTGTATTTGATAAAAATAATTTAATTACCTATTTAAAAATGTTTACATTTACAAAAAGTGCTTTAGAATGTATAAAAAAATGTACACAATATAATTTATAAGTACTCCCTCTGTAAACTAATATAAGAGCGTTTAGATCACTACTTTAGTATTCTAAACGCTCTTATATTAGTTTATGGAGGGAGTAGATATGTATTAAAAAAGAAAATAGAAAGCAAAAATGAAAGACAAAATAAAAAATCGTGAAGAAAAAACATATAAAAATAAAGAACGAAAATAAGTAAATGAAAACTAAAGAAAATCAATGATGACATGAAAAAAAAACATAAAATAAAATAATTTAAAAACATTGAACACCAATGAAAGTTGTAAAGAGAACAAAAAAAATGAAATTGTAAAGAAAAAATACAAAAATAAACAGTGGAAACCAAACAAAACCATAATGAAAAAAACAAAAAAGCGAACCAACCTGTGATTAAACGTTAGGATGACAATGATATCCCCGCCCACCGGGTTCCAGTTCTAGACTTGACATGGGTGCTAGCATTTTTCTGGATTTATTTCAGGCCTTCCCGCGATGTGCGTTCAGTGGGAGGAGACGTTCCCGTCGACTATGAAGGCGCCCGTGACGACTTCGTCAATCTCAAGATGATATGCCGGCTCGGTCGCTCGAAGGTGCTAATAGGATAGGGTATGTGTGCGTGTATTTATAGGAGTGAGTGTATGTGCATATATATGAGCATCTGCTTCTGTACCGTATTTAAGAAAACACACAAAGAAGAGAAATGATAACCATAAAGGAAAATGCTAGAAAGGAGAATAACCACAATGAAATCGCATCAGTCCAACCAACTGACAAGAAGAAGAAGAAGAAGGAGAAGGAGAAGAAGAAGAAGAAGAACTCTACATCGAGTCAGCAAAAGTAAGAAAACCAAATAAAATGGGCTGGCCCACACAGCTACACAGAAAACCTTGAGGCGAGCCGTAATACATATCAGCACACAACACGCATAGCGGGCGCCCCTATATCTTGCATTCAGCGAGAGGGTAGGAACCCTCGTTGAAGGGGGAGATAAGATGGGTTGGCTCAAGAGCGTGGGAGGCCACAACCTCCTCTTTTTCTGTTGTCTCTATGTTTCCTGTTTTCCTTTTTTTGCTTTATTTTCACTTTTGTATATACTTAAAAATCTAAATATATATAAATATATTACACAAAACACACTTTATTTTTTATTGAAAAATGTGGAACAAGCATTTAAAAAAATGTTAAATGTGTATAGAGAATATGTTTATCACATATATGAAAAATGTGTATAATTTTTTTGATCATGTATATAAAATTGTTTATAAAGCATTTTAACTTTTTTGAACAAATACTTAAAAAATGTTGACCAAGCTTTTGAAAATGTTAAGTGTGTCTAAAGAAAAAAAATGTTGACCATGTATTATAAAATGATGATTTTTCACCATGTACTCCCTCCGTCCGAAAATAGTTGTCATCAAAATGGACAAAAAGGGATGTAGCTAGAACTAAAATACATCTAGATACATTCCCTTTATTCATTTTGATGACAAGTATTTTCAGACGGAGGGAGTATATAGAAATGTTAATCAAGCATTTGAAAAAAATATTGAGAAACTATAAGAATGTTAATCAAGCATTTGAAAAATGTTAAATATGTATACAAAAAATGTCGACCGTGTATTAAAAAATGATGCTTTTTTATCATGTATATAAAAATGAAATCAAGCATCTGAAAAAATGTTGAGCAAGTATTTAAAAAATATTGATCAAGCATTTTTTTTCTCGAATATGCACGAGTGTGCAATCATATATCAAAGAAGAAAAAGTAGAAAGCCTCCACCAGTCATTTACAAAACGTCGTGATTTCTCACGGATATACAACTCCACTCCACCCTAAACCTTAAACTACTCCTTCCCATTGTTCCACCGTATTAGAGCATCTCCAGCCGCGCCTCGAGGAAGGCCTTCCTAGGCGATTTATTTGCGCCGGCGCCCGGCCCAGTCGCGCACTCAGGACGCTGAATTCCGCCGGTTCGGGCCGTTTTTGCGCCCGGCGCTCGCATGCCGAACCCGGC